>NC_143583.1:30755576-30906299 GCF_048544385.1 Mastigoproctus giganteus | reverse complement strand
GGAGGCACTGGTTAAAGAAGCACTGCAGGATCATTTAGACAAGACTTCAGTTATAGCTCAGACACAGCATGGTTTTGTTAAGGGGAAGTCTTGCCTGACATACTTGATTGGATACTATGATGCAGTCACAAAAGAACTGGATGTAGGGAATAACTTTGATATTATATACTTGGATCTTAGAAAGGCTTTTGATACTGTTGCACATGGAAGACTGCTACACAAATTGGAGCAGTGTGACATTGGAGGCAAATTGCTGCTATGGATAAAGGGGTGGTTGAGGAGGAGAAGACAGAGAGTGGTAATCAATGGACACTGCTCATCGTGGACTAATGTTATTAGTGGAGTCCCTCAGGGCTCAGTGTTGGGTCCATTATTGTTTTCTGTATTTATAAATGATATTGATGATGGTATATCAAGCTTAATGTCCAAGTCTGCAGATGATACAAAGGTTGGCAGGGTTGTCAAGGACACTACTGACACTATGCTGCTGCAACAGGATCTGGAAAGGTTGAGCAGATTAGCATTAGCATTAGCATTAGTAGAGGCATTTGATGCAAGAAAGCAAGCTTATGCAGCATCAGCCAAAAAAAAAAAAAAAAAAAAACCCACTTCCACTTCACCCCTCTGTTCGTTCAAAATACCTGTCCAGCTGAGCCTTAAACTTATTTAGGCTATCAACCTCCACCACAAGGGATGGCAGTCTGTTCCACCAACCAACCACCCGCTGGCTAAAGGCAAATTTCCGCACGTCTATCCTACATCTGTCTTTCCTCAAAATTTCCTCATTTGCCACCTCTCACCCCTCAGATGGGCTGAGAGGTGGCAAATGAAGTTTAACATTGACAAATGTAAAGTACTACACATGGGAAACAGCAACCCCAGAGCAACGTATCAACTCTGTGGTACTACACTGACAGTGGTAGAGAATGAAAGGGACTTGGGGGTGGTTGTGCAGGCAGATATGAAGTTCTCTGAGCAGTGCAGACGGGCTGCAAGAGTAGCTCATGGAGTATTGTCAATGATATACAGGAATTTTTCCAGCAGGGATAAGGAGGTGATTATTCCATTGTATAAGGCAATGGTCAGGCCACACCTAGAGTACTGTATATAGGTCTGGAGGCCTCATTTCAAGAAGGATGTAGAGCTGCTGGAACGAGTACAGAGAAGGGCAACAAGATTAGTGGATGGAACAAAGGGGTGCTCTTACGAAGAAAGGCTTAAGTTTTGCAAATTACAGTGTCTGGAGACTAGGCACCAGCGAGGTGATTTGATAGAGGTGTATAAAGCCTTGAATGGTTTAAGCATGCTCAATGCTGATGGGATTCTTCCTCTAGCTCAGAAAAATCACCTGAGAGGGCATAAATTCAAATTGAGGAAAGACAGATATAGGATAGACGTGCGGAAATTTGCCTTTAGCCAGCGGGTGGTTGGTTGGTGGAACAGACTTCCATCCCTTGTGGTGGAGGTTGATAGCCTAAATAAGTTTAAGGCTCAGCTGGACAGGTATTTTGAACGAACAGAGGGGTGAAGTGGAAGTGGGTTTTTTTTTTTTTTTTTTTTGGCTGATGCTGCATAAGCTTGCTTTCTTGCATCAAATGCCTCTACTAATGCTAATGCTAATGCTAATGCTAAACACATGGAATGTTAACCAAAGGTGTCCATCTTCTGTCAGACAATGCACCAGCTCACACGGCCATTGCCACCACCAACTTTGTTGCCAAGTGTGGCTTCGAACTACTGCAGCACGCACTCTATTCTCCTGACCTAGCACTGCCAGACTTGTTTCAAGAAATGAAGAAACCATTGTATGGATGCCTCTTTGATTCATCTCATGAAGTCACCAATGAAGTGGAATCATAGTTTCAGGCAAAAAGTGCAGACTTCTATGATAAAGATATTAAACAACTGACCCATAGATGAGAGAAATGTGTTACTATACAAGGAGAGTACATTGAAAAGGATTCAAGTTCCTGTGAAGTTTCAACTTTCTAGTGCTTTTATTTCTAGGTAAGGGTACGAACTTTTTGATACCCCTCATATACTGATAATTCAAAATTTTACGAATAGAGGGAAATTTATGTTTGCACTAATTTAGATGGTTACAGATACATGCAACCCCTATATAACATGGTACTTCTACAATACGGTTTCACTCGAACGGTTAGAGAATTGTGGCGAACCTCGCATAATACAGCATTTTTGAGCTTTTGTGCGGGAAAAAATCTGCTTTTATGTTGGATGTAATTTTTCAACATTTCCATTCTATTCCATTCATTTTTGAGAATCTCTGCTTTTGGCTTGCTAATCGTTATGTAAAAAAAAAAAAATACTGGGAAATCCCCTTGTTAGGTTCTGTGTTATTGAACTTGAAGAAAAATCTAGATTTCAAAGTTTTATTACTATTAGATAACATGCCAGGAAATCCAAAAGATTTAAGCCATCCAAAAGTTAAAGTAATGGTCCTACCACATAGTACAACTTCTTTAATTAGATAAAGGCATTACATCTACCTTTGAAACTCATTAAATCCGACAACAATAAATGCATGTTGGAAATATGTTTTACAACACGCAGAGTCAGTTCATTCAGGAAATATGGTCGATCCGAGAGAAAACGGAATCCGCGTGATAGTAGAACTTGCTAAGTTGGTAGGAGGGGTAGGAGTTTTGATGACATGACTACTAAACCCCTTGTGGGTAGCATAAATGGTAGAATCACCTTTATCCCCACACTGGGTGGAAAAGACCTTAGTTTGAATCCCATTCATGACATAAGGTATTTTTATGGGTCTTTTTCGCAATGTGGAGTTATTTGGTCTCAGGCAAGGATAGCATGGTTTAGCTCCCAGAAACTCGGGTTTTTCGTCCAGAAAATAGAAAATTGACCTCATAACAGAGAAACATAGCTTTAGTCGCTGATACTCCTAAAAAAAAAAGATATGATTACTGAAGATGTTCAAGAATTAGGTAGAAAAAGAGGCTGGTGGAAATGGCATCGGAGGCAAATCAAATAAATTCGGAGAATGATAGGGCGGATGAAAATTCTGAACCTACAAATTTTACTCTAAAAAGTAAATAGAAAGGCATAAAGTTAGCTGAGCACTTAGAATTTTATTTTTTGAATTCAGATTCTTCAATCGAAAGCAGTCCAACATTCAAAAGGGAGCTTCAAAAATACTTAGTTCCATACGATGAAATTACAAAGGTCTATCAAGCAAAAGCAAACAGACTCAGATTAATTTTTTAAAGAGAGAAGAAGATACACGAAATCTAGACTGGTATATTTTTGTCAGTTTTGTTAACAAAATGGTGTATTTTTGTTAGCTCTTTGAACGTAACCCTCTCTTTTGTACTGGTTCTTAGTACTGGTGCTACTCGGTTTCGCACTACACAAGATTTTATAGGAGCCTAACTACCGTGTTATGCGAGGGTTACCTGTACAAATTTTATTATTTCATTTTAATGATATTTTGGAAAATCTTTCTAAAATTTCAAAATATAAAATAGGAGTTAATCTGTTAAATGCAGAGAGACATGGTGATGAAAACAGACACTTTAAATACTGAAAAGGTGTCTTATTAGACACCTTTTCAAAATCACCACAGGTTATCATCAGTAGGTGGAAGAGACCATCTAATGTTCTGAGACACACTCACTTCATCTGCCGGCAGGATACTAGAAAGCAGTTGGCGATGAAATTAAAAGAAAGTTAAAGGGCCTCATAAGATAAAATATTATTGATAAAATATGCACACCTGCATTAGTCTGAGCAACTCAGAATCCCTATATATTTTTAGCAGCATAAAAATGCACAAAGAGAATCTCCTAGTATGCTTCAATACAAACAGAAAATACCACTTGTTCCCTTCACTATGTTCTCTCATATGATCCTCACTAATACACAAACCTTCATACCCTAATGAACTATAACATAAACCACAAAAACTTATCTATACAACTAGTCGAAGAATTTTGAGCTCCTGGGAACAGATAATGTTTTTGAAAAATTTTATACACTGTGATCACTGCCACCTAGTGGTTCCTTTATCTGCAAATTCTTAATGCATGAATAATCACTGCTGATAATCATATCAAGAGTGTTACTCCCTCTAGTTGCCTCTCGAATCTACAGTTGTTTGTTGTATTCATCAGAGTCATTAGGCCTATAACAGCGTTTCTCAAACAAGGGTCAGCAGACCCTTGGGGATCTGCAAACTGGTCCCGCTGTAACTGGTCAAATTATTCATTCTATGTATAGTAAATTGATGACAATAAACTTATTATTATATAATTATGTAAAAATAAGAATAAAGGGTCCGTGGTTCTCAGTAGTTTGGGAACCACTGGCTTATAACACACTCCTACTCTCATTTTTTGCTTTCCCAATGCTTATCCTCAACATTGCACTGTCCACCATGTCAACTGGATGCACTGCCTCAGATTTCATGTGTGTCTTAACTAACAGCATAACCCTTCCTCCCTTCCAATCCTTTCTATACATATTGTACTTCCTAAATTCCAATTCTGCATTCCTTATATCTGTGTAACACTGCATCTCTGATATCCCAACAATATCTACCTTTGATGTCTTGACCAGCACTTCAAATTCATCAAATTTATTTAGTATACTCCTAGCACTGGTGTACATGCAAGTATACATGCACCTGTTCTTACTCTTAGCTTAACACTGCCCATGTATTTACTTGTTTCACGATGACTCTCAGCAGTTCGTAAGGTTGCTGCAATCACAGATGAATTAAAGTCACAAGAAATCTTAGCCTAATTGGCCTATTACCATAATTTAAGTACAAGTACAGATGATAACAAAGGTTGGGAGGAGGGTTAACAGCAGTAAGTGATGGCATGCTGTTGTAACAGGACCCAGAAATTTTAGGCAGATGGGCCAAGAAATAGCAAAGGAAGTTTAATATTGACAAATACAAGATACTGCATATGGGTAGCAGCAATCCCTGAGTAATATTAATTGTGTGATACTACACTCGGGGTAGAGGAAAATGAAAAAGACCTGGGAATAATTGTGCAATCAGATATGAAGTTCTCTGAGCAGTGCAGATGGGCTGCTAATTCCGTTGTACAAGGCAATGGTCATGTTACATCTTAAGTACTGCACACAGGTCTGGAGACCTCATTTTTGGAAGGATGTAGAGCTGCTGGAATGGGTACAGAGAAAGACACCGAGATTTAGTGAAGAACAAAGGGGCATTCTTACTAAGAAAGGCTTTAGCTCGGCAAATTACAGTGTGTGGAGACTAGATGCCTGTGATTTGATCTGACCGAGGTGTTTAAGGCTTTGGAAACTCAATGCTTATGGGATTCTTCCTCCTGCTCAGACTATGCATGTGAAGGGTATAAATTCAAATTGAGGAAGGATGGTTGCATTCAAGCTATCATCCATTGTAGTGGAAGTGAATAGTTTGAATGAATTCAACAAAAACTAGGCATATTATTGGAGGGGGAGGGGTGGATAGGTGAAATATTTTTTTTGGTTGATGCTGTATAAGCTTGCTTTCTTGAATTGTTTGCCATTATTAATACTAACACTAGCAAGACTTTGTTGGATTTACTGGATGACTGTTTTCTACAGCAACATGTTCGAGAGTCAACCAGAGGGATTAATACCCTTGATCTGATTATCAGCAGTGATGATTCATGCATTAGGAATTTGCAAATAAAGGAACCACTGGGTGACAGTGATCATAATGCACTGATGTGGGAATTACTTAAAGATGTAACTACCATCAAGGATAAAGGGAAGGGCTTGCTTTTGATTTCGTAAAGGTGACTACAGGGAACTCAGACAGTTTTTAAATTTTGTACAGTGGGATCAACTGATGATGTTACCAATGTGAATTTAAATGGGAAGCCTTCAGGGACTCAATTTTGGAGGCTGTTAGGCTTTTCATTCCAACTAAGAAATACTGTTCAAAGTTTAGGCCTAAATGGATGTAATATGAATTAATGAGGCTAGTGGCAGAGAAGAAGAATTTATGGGATGCATATAAAGTATCAGGCGATACAGAAGCCTATGGCAGGTATAAACTAGTTTGTAATCAAGTCACAAAGGAGGTTAGGCAGTGAAGGCAGATTACAAGAAATCCTTGGCAAATGATGCAAAGAAAAACAGCAAAGAGTTCTTTACTTATGTAAACTCTAGAAGGAAAGGCTGTATCAGATTGGACCACTTAACACAGAAGGGTTGACTATTGATGATCATGTTCAGGAAGCTGATAAACTGAATGAGTATTTTGAATCTACATTCACACGAGGAGTTATTGAATGAGGGGAGTGCCAGAAGTTTATCAAACTCTAACAGGGAGCTAAGTGATTTTGTAATAACTGAGAGAAAAATGGAGGAGAAATTGTTGAAGTTAAACATAAGGAAGGCATCTGGGATGCACAGGATCTATCCAGTTATATTAAAGGAGGCAGCAAAGAAAGTAAGCAAACCCTTAGCCATAATTATGAGAGATTCCTTGGACTCAGGGGAGGTCCCTGTGGACTAGTGGTGTGCAAATGTATCACCAATTCATAAAGGGGGTTCAAAGTTGACACAAGTAACTATAGACCTGTTAGTTTAACTTGTGTTCCTGGGAAAATAATGGAATTACTAGTTAAAGAAGCACTGCAGGATCATCTAGACAAGACTGCAGTAATAGTTAAGACACAGCATGGATTTTTTAAAGGGAAGTCTTGTCTGACAAATTTGATTGGATACTATAATGTGGTCACTAAGGAACTGAATTACAAAAATAATTTTGATATCGTCTAGTTGGATTTCAGGAAAGCTTTTGATCATGCTGCACATGGAAGAGTGCTGTACAAATTGGAGAGGTATGGCATTAAGGGTAAGTTGCTACAATGGATAAAGGGATGGTTGAGAGGGAGGCAACAGAGAGTGATAATCAATGGACACTGCTCTTCGTGAAGAAATGTTATTAGTGGAGTTCCCCAAGGTTTGGTGTTGAGGCAATTGTTGTTTTGTATATTTATCAATGATATTGATGAAGGAATATCAGGTTTAATGTCCAAGTTTGCAGATGGTTGGCAGGGTTGTTAATGACAGTTAAGACAGTATGCTACTCCAACTGGATCTAGATAAGTTGGAAAAATGGGCTGAGAAGTGGCAACTGAAGTTTAACATTGACATATGCAAAGAACAACATATGGGTAGCAATAACCGAAGAGAAAAGTACCAAATGTGTGGTACTACATTCAGGGAAGTGGAAAATGAAAAAGACCTGGGGGTAATTGTACAGTCAAATATGAAGTTTGCTGAGCAGTGCACATGGGCTGCCAGGGCATCATATAGGAATTTTGCTAGCGGGGACAGGGAGGTGATTATCCTGTTATACAAGGCAATGATCAGGTCATGCCTAGAGTATTGTGTACAGGTCTGGAGGTCTCATTTTAGGAAGGATGTAGAGTTGTTAGAACGAGTACAAAGAAGGGCAACAAGATTGGTGAGGGGAACAAAAGAGGCTTAAGTTCTGCAAATTGCAGCATCTGGAGTGTAGACCTGCAAAGGGATCTGATTGAGGTGTATAAGGCCTTGAATGTGTTGAGCAAGCTGAATGCTGATGGGTCTCAGATTCAAATTGAGGAAAGACAGTTGTAGAATAGATGTGTGGAAATTTGCCTTTATCCAGTGGATAGTTGATTGGTGGAAGAGATTTTCATCATTTGTTGTGGAAGTTGATAACCTACACAAATTTAAGGCTGAACTGGACAGGCATTTGGAACGAATGGAGGGGTGAAATGGGAGTGGGTTTTTTTTTTTTTTTTTTTGCTGATGCTGCATAAGATTGCTTTCTTGTATCATATACCTGTGTGCTTTGATGCCATGCTCTTAGAGATACCAAACAAATACAAGGCATGCTGGTGTGTATACTAGATGAGTGCACACAGCCCCATTTATGCCTCTTTCTTTTAAATATGATATTATATAATTTGCCATATCTGATGATAGAAGAGCTTATTTTTAGTTCAGAAACAGTAATATGACAGACAGAAGTCAATTTTCACAAACAACCCTTCTAAGTACACGTTTGAAATGAGTGGTCCTTTAAGCACCTCAGATCACAACTCAGTGATCGCTTCTCCAATTAAGCCTTTATCTCATGGCTATTCCTAACCTCGTGTTGTTTGGCATTACAAGAATGTAAAATGGGATAACCTGCGAGATTTCTTTTATTCTTTTCCTTGGTCGGATGACCAAAGAAACTTCTGATATCAAAGTTTGCCCAGATCGTGTCATTGAAATTATTCTTGTACGAATGGAATCCTTTATTCCACACTCCACCTTAAAATCTCGTCCTTTATCTAAACCTTGGTTTTCCAACAAATGTGTTAAGGCTGTTCAAGAGAAGAATGTCGGATATCGTGATTGGCTTGTTTCCAATTCTCAGTTTCACTTTCTGCCTACACCAGAGATCTCGCAACAATTGTACAGCAGTTATTAATCAGTCCAACCTGGGTTTTGAACAGGCAAAGAGTATATCTACTTGTTTTTTTATTTGCCAGTGCAGCGAAAGCCTATCTCTACCTTGCACTATATGGTGAATACTATTACTAATTGAGGTTCAACACTGGTAAATGCAAAATGGTGGAGTACGAAAGAGACCTAGGGATAATGCGATGTTAAACGCCAGACACTGAGTTGTAAAGAGTGGTCTTTCTATTTTCAAAGTTTGAGTTAAATATGAAATAAAGAAACACATCATCCTGCACTGGGAATGATTCCTAAAACTTAATCTCTATCAACCCTTTACCAAAACCAAAAGTCAAAAGGAAAGAAAGTTAAAGTTCTTCAGATCATAAAAAAAAAGCAATATTAGCATTAGACTTAGCATTAGTAGAGGCATTTGATGCAAGAAAGCAAGCTTATGCAGCATCAGCCAACAAAATACCTGTCCAGCTGAGCCTTAAACTTATTTAGGCTATCAACCTCCACCACAAGGGATGGAAGTCTGTTCCACCAACCAACCACCCGCTGGCTAAAGGCAAATTTCCGCACGTCTATCCTACATCTGTCTTTCCTCAATTTGAATTTATGCCCTCTCAGGTGATTTTTCTGAGCTAGAGGAAGAATCTCATCAGCATTGAGCATGCTTAAACCATTTAAGGCTTAATACACCTCTATCAGATCACCTCGCTGGTGCCAAGTCTCCAGACACTGTAATTTGCAAAACTTAAGCCTTTCTTCGTAAGGGCACCCCTTTGTTCCATTCACTAATCTTGTTGCCCTTCTCTGTACTCGTTCCAGCAGCTCTACATCCTTCTTGAAATGAGGCCTCCAGACCTGTATACAGCACTCTAGGTGTGGCCTGACCATTGCCTTATACAATGGAATAATCACTTCCTTATCCCTGCTGGAAAAATTCCTGTATATCATTGACAATACTCCATGAGCTACTCTTGCAGCCCGTCTGCACTGCTCAGAGAACTTCATATCTGCCTGCACAACCACCCCCAAGTCCCTTTCATTCTCTACCACTGTCAGTGTAGTACCACAGAGTTGACACGTTGCTCTGGGGGTTGCTGTTTCCCATGTGTAGTACTTTACATTTGTCAATGCAAAACTTCATTTGCCACCTCTCAGCCCATCTGCTCAACCTTTCCACATCCTGTTGCAGCAGCATAGTGTCAGTAGTGTCCTTGACAACCCTGCCAACCTTTGTATCATCTGCAAACTTGGACATTAAGCTTGATATACCATCATCAATATCATTTATAAATACAGAAAACAATAATAGACCCAACACTGAGCCCTGAGGGACTCCACTAATAACATTAGTCCACGATGAGCAGTGTCCATTGATTACAACTCTCTGTCTTCTCCCCCTCAACCACCCCTTTATCCATAGCAGTAATTTGCCTCCAATGTCACACTGTTCCAATTTGTGTAGCAGTCTTCCATGTGCAACAGTATCAAAAGCCTTTCTAAGATCCAAGATATATAATATCAAAGTTATTCCCTGCATCCAGTTCTTGTGACTGCATCATAGTATCCAATCAAGTTTGTCAGGCAAGACTTCCCCTTAACAAAACCATGCTGTGTCTGAGCTATAACTGAAGTCTTGTCTAAATGATCCTGCAGTGCTTCTTTAACCAATGCCTCCATTAATTTTCCTGGAACAGAAGTTAAGCTCACAGGTCTATAATTACTTGTGTCAGCCTTTGATCCTCCTTTGTGAATTGGGGTCACATTTGCACATTTCCAGTCTATGGGTACCTCCCCTGAGTCCAAGGAAGCTCTCATAATTATGGCTAAGGGTTTGCTTACTTCCTTTGCTGCCTCCTTTAATATAACTGGATAGATCCCATCCACCCCGGGTGCCTTTCTTGTGTTTATCTTCAACAGTTTCTCCTCCACTTTACTCCCAGTTATTTCAAGATTCTCTAGCTTACTGCTAGAGTTGAATACACCTCTGGCATTCCCCTTGCTGAATAACTCCTCATGTGTGAATGTCGATGCAAAATATTCATTTAGTTTGTTAGCTACCTGAGCAGGATCATCAAAAGTTGACCCATCAATATCAAGTGGACCAATCTGATTCATCCCCTTCCTTCTAGAGTTTACATAAGTAAAGAACTCTTTGCTGTTTTTCTTTGCATCCCTTGCCAAGGATTTCTCGTAATCTGCCTTTGCCTGCCTAACGTCCTTTGTAACTTGGTTGCATATCAACTTGTATCTATCATAGGCTTCTGTGTCATGTGTTAATTTGTAAGTATCCCATGCATTTTTCTTCTCTGCCATATGCCTCATTAGTTCATCTGACATCCATTTTGGCCTAAACCTTGAACAATATTTCTTAGTTGGTATGTAAAGCCTAGTAGCTTCCAAGATAAGTTCTTTGAATGCTTCCCATTTTGAATTTGTTGTTGGTAACATCATCAGTTGGTCCCACTGTTTAGAATTTAAATACTGTCTCAGTCCATCGTAGTCGCCTTTACGGAAGCAATAACCCTTCCCTTTACCCCTAATGGTAGTTACCTCTTTGAGTAAATCCCACTTCAGCACACTGTGATCACTGCCACCTAGTGGTTCATTAATCTGCAGATTCTTAATGCATGAAGAATCACTGCTGATAATCAAATCAAGAGTATTACTCCCTCTAGTTGCCTCCCGAACATGCTGATGTAGAAAACAATCATCCAATAAATCCACAAAAGCCCTGCTAGTGTGTGAGTAACCAGCCCCCAAATTCCAGTCAATATCTGGGAAATTAAAATCTCCCATTATAAGACTCTCTGATTTACTGGCCCACTCTGTTTCCCTGTACAGTTCCTTATTATACTTATCAGAGTCATTAGGCCTATAGCACACTCCTACTCATCAATTTTGATCTCCCAATGCTTATGTCACACCAAACTGACTCAACACTGCACTGTCCAGCGATGTCGACTGGCTTCACTTCCTTGGTTTTTATGTGTTTCTTAACTAATAGCATAACCCCTCCCCCCTTCCTATCCTGTCTATCCTTTCTGTAGACGTTGTACTCCCCAAATTGCAGTTCTGTATCCCTTATATCTGTGTGACACCACGTCTCTGATATCCCAACAATATCTGCCTTTGATGTTTTGAGCAATACCTCAAATTCATCAAATTTATTTACTAAACTCCTAGCATTGGTGTACACGCAAGTATACCTGCACCTGTTTCTATTCTTAGCTACCCTAACACAACCCATGTGTTTACTTGTACCGCAATGGCTCCCAGCAGTCTCTGAAATACCATGCATGCATATATGCAGAAAATGTTTTAAATTGGAGTGCTAAGTGCTATACATGTTAAAAGATGTATGTTATATCATAGGATTTACCACTGGGGCCAGAAAAAAAGAGTTAAGAAGAGGAGCATTATAATAACGGGAATTTACTACTACCACCCCTTTAGAAATATTAGATGGGAGAAAACTGAATTTCAAAGAAACTCAAAAGTTTCCAAATGATTTATTGAGCTGAGATAGCAACAGAGTCAACAAAGAATGTGACAGAGGAGTGATAGAGATTTTGAACAAAAAGAAGAGAGAGATTTGTTTTTTTTTTTTTTTTTTTCAGGAGCATTAGCAACTAAGGCCATATTGCTCCGGGGATATGCGGTGGTCATTCCCTGACCTTTCCACATCCTCCGTATTTGGTGTCCACGGGCTCGAACCCCAGTCTAATCAAGAAGCGTGTGCTATGCACTTCTGCTCCTGTCCACCTGGCTATGGAGGCACCAACAGAGGAGAGAGAGAGAGAAGAGAGAGATACCAGATTAGAAGTCTATGACAAAGAATGTTATAAGAGTGGGCATATGCACAAGAACTACTTTAAAGTGTAAAAAATAATAAGGAAAAATGAGACGAATAATGGTTGCTGAAACTGACAATACCACTGAGTTCTGCAATGAGATAGGCTACTAGATGCAGAAATTTCTTGTCAGTTAAAGAAATTTTAAATAGATATGTTTTATTTTTCCATTCCAGCAATTGTTACTTATTCAAAAGCATAACTTTTTTTTTGGTAAAGTATGACCCTTTTTTTTAATGCACCTTTTCTCTCTGGTTGCCAAAAATTACTTCAAACATTCCTACATGTCAACTTTACTTTTTTTTTGAATAATTTCATTATTAAAGCTTCTACTTACGTGATATCATGAAATAAAATTACATAAAGTAGAATACACCATAAAACAGCATTTCCCAAACTGAGGTCTGCGGACCCCTGGGGGTCTGTGAAACAGTGGTCGACCACATATATATATATATATCAGTGGCAACTTTAACTTCTCAAGTCTACTCATTCTCAATTCAGATTTTGACCACGTGGTTGACACTTGACATCCACCTGAAGCTAAGAGGGGGAACGTTTGAGTGGGCGGAGTCACAACCTGTCAATCATTGCCTTCCCTTGCTTCTTGCTACCATTTTGTAAGGGTACTGTTCTCTGGATTCAGCCAATAAATAAATAATTATGGATTAAATAAGAACTAATTTAATTCACCTATTTAAATATAAATTCTAATCATCTTGGTTGTAATGCAAATTCTTCTAATATCATGTCATGCAATTCATTTTTTCTTTTTAAATCAACAAGTATTTCTTTCTCTATTGATATTCGGGCTAGCAATGAGAGACATTCCTGAGCCATTGTATTCCTCAAATAGGATCACAAAATTCAATCAAGAACTGAGAAACTTCTTTCATTAGAAACAGAAGTTACTTTTTTTTGGTAGTTGTTGGCGCATGGGCTTCTGTGGCCATAATGCACCTCCCAAGGTTTTTGCAGTACTTTGATCCAAGCCCGAGGTGGGAATCGAACCCACGACCTTTGGGTTGCCAGGCAGGCAGGCAGGCACTTTACCTACCCTGCTAGCCCGGTCGGCCACAGAAATTACAGGTATTGTTGGGAGAAGTTGAATTAGCCTTGTTATTTCTGACAAGGCAGATAATAATCCTATTTCATGAAATAGTTCTAAAAGAGCATTGGCTGATTTGCATTTTCTAAAATCACTGTCACAATAAACATATTTCAGTTCATTAATTAAGGACTTGTAATTTATTATATTTGGATATTTGTTTTGGAGAGCATTAAATTGGAGAGCATCATTACTGCAATTAAAGATTCTATTCTATTCTATTAAGATGATGCACTGGAAAATGTTCAGAAAATTCTTGAAACATTCACATCAATCAGCTCAAAAAAAATGCAAAATCTAATAAAAGCAAATCTTTCTCTCAATGATAGCAATATATTTTCAGTCAATTCAAAATACATTGTTTTGTAATTGACTGGCCTTCTAGTTCTTTATCTTGGTGGAGAATTTATATTGTTTGACTGTTCTACATCTTTCATTGTTGCTTTAAAAATATTGAGATACCATTCTTCAGTGCGACTACACTTAATGAATTCAATAAAGTCATTTATCTTCTGTATGGCAAACTTCATGTCAAGTTGTTTACATTGCAAAAGATCAAATAGTTTTTCCACTTGGGATAATATATTTTCAAAGCAATTGATGAAAAACATGAAACTGAAATAATTTAATTTTATAAGCAGATTATCTGCTTCATTTAAAGTATCTTCATCCCATCTTGCACTGTCATCCAAAATACTTTGGAATGCATTCATTAGAGCTTCACAATGTCTTTTAATTGATGACACCGTTCTAGTTCTGTAGCACCACCTTGTCTTGCACAGTGATAGTATGTTAACATTGAACTCTCTCAGCACGGCTTTTCGTTTAGTACTTGATGAAGAAAATTTACTGAAAACTCAAAGCTGTGAAAAGAAAACTTTTACTCCATTAACTTTCTGACAGTTTACTTAAAACTAAATTCAATTTATGCACATAGCAGTGAATAAAATATCCAAATTTAAAACCCTTTGCTTCGTTTGAACTCCGTTATGTTCACCAGTCATCACTGCTGACCTATTGTATGCTTGATTGACTAGCTTGTTCTTTGCATCGCTAAAGGTTTCTTACATGCTTCCTATCATTTCAGTAAGTCTTGCAGCACTTCTGTCTATAGTGATATCATAAAATCCCCAAAATCTTTATAATGTATTTGATACTCCGAAACATATCTAATTATTATAGATAGTTGGGCGTGCATTGCACAATCCATCATTTCATCTGCTTGCACTGAAATAAACTGGCAATTTTCAATTTCATTTCGAATGACACTGCTGATAACCTTATTGATGGCAATTATCAAGTCATTCTGAATTGTACTAGAAACTCCTGAAAATTGTTTAGACCCTTCCTTCATTGAAAGCAGTTTCGCAAAAACACTATCCATTCCTGCAAAACAATTTAAGAGTTCACGATAAGTACCTTTATTTAGGCTATTTTCTCCTTCATTATGTCCACGTAGTGGCAGTTCTTGCTTGCATAAATATAAGACTTCATTGGCTAATTGCTTTAAATATTGTCTATTTTCTTGAACTTGTCTATTATAATTTTTTCTTTGGAGCCTCGTGGTGCTACTAACAGCACATGTAATGTCTATCTGACCAAACATTTTCAAACACTTATAATTATTCAAATGACTTAAAGATTTTGCATGATAATTGCTGTCACTGAAAATATTTCTAAAATTAGAATAACCAGTATCTGTCCAGGATTGATTTGACTTGGACTGGAATAGTAAACACAGCCAGCAGTACAATTTTTCACTCGAGAGGCTTCCACATAACCAATCTATTTGTTTGTACCATTTATATAGAACTGATTAATGGCTTTGGACGGCCTGTCTTAATAATTTCTCTCTGCTCAGCGATGTTTTGACTTCCAAATGGTTTTTCTTTCAATGATAACACTAAATCATCCATCTTGGATATGATTTCAAAATAATAATAATACGTAACACAATAATTCTTAACAATCGCAGCACTATATATTCAGCGAACCAGCACGCAAAACAACAAACTGAAAGCAAACAGGAAGCAAGTGCTACTTATCGCTAGCATTTTAAATTAAAACTCTTACCAAGCCGAGCAACATTGGAACGAGTTGAAGTATTTCATCTTTACATAAATAAGTCATTAACAGATGTATAAATATAATTTTTTTTACAGAAGGTAAAAGATTAGATGAAAACAGTAATTTGTAACTGACATACAAGCAAAAAAAGTTACTAAATGATAAACTTGAAATAGATAACATTACTTGTTTTTGGGGCTAAGGTAAAGAAAGCCTGCACGAGAAGCATGCAAAGGTTCGATGAAATTTACCAGTAAAAGTAAAAGTAATTACGGCATACAAATGCTGTAATGGCATTTGTATTGTTGCTTGCTCGGTAAACAGACGGTGGGTGTTATCTGTCTGGAGTAGAAGTTGAATCCCACGGGAGCTTGAAACCCTCCCAAAAAGCGCGAGCGTGTGGGGGTAATCTGACCTTTTTCTTTAGAATCATGAACAGAGTCATATTGGAAGTTCTGGCGTCGTAAAAAATGTTTGTAACGTACTTTCACCGGTAAACTTTTTCGAAAATTGCCGTGCTTCTCGTGTGGGCTTCCTTTGCCTTTTTTTTTTTTTCTTAATAAACAATTTATCCATTAGTCCATCAGTGATTCTAAAGAAAAAAGGTCATGTGTATCCACTCCAGTTCGGGAGGGTTTCAATCTCCCATGGGATTAAATTTCTACTCCTGACCGATAACATCCACCATCTGTTTACCGAGCGAGCAACAATACAAATGCCGTTACGGCAAAGTCCTTTTACCAGTAAATTTCATCGAATTTTTGCATGCTTCTCGTGCAGGCTTTCTTTACCTTCGCCGTTTCTGGATATGATGACTTGAGCTTCTATATTAGTCTATTAGTCTACAATAAGCCGCTAACTCACACCAATGAGAGACAGCACAAGTAGGATCTACAGTACTGCAAATGCAATTCTTATGAACTGCAAATATGAAAACTGACTGAATGAAAAGTATGAAATTCATAATTTTCATCCATTTCCTTGATTTGTGCTAAGCAGGATAGCACAAGTGCTGCAGTCACTACTAATATAGGGTCTGCAAACTTTTTGATATTTGAAGGGGTCTGTGAACTTTTTTTGATTTTTGAAAGGGTCCATAGATCTCAGTAGTATGGGAACCACTGCCATAAAGCATTTGAAAAACTCATTTTCCTTAGGCAGGCAACACCTATTGGCATTAAATCATTAAGAGTTATTAATGACTCTGGGTGACACCAATTACTGTGTGATAGGTTGTGATATATGCATGACATATTTTGACCAGCTATGTTACAAAATAAATGTGAAATACTATGGGAAGTAGTATGGGAACCACTGCCATAAAGCATTTGAAAAACTCATTTTCCTTAGGTAGGCAACACCTATTGGCATTAAATCATTAAGAGTTATTAATGACTCTGGGTGACACCAATTACTGTGTGATAGGTTGTGACATATGCATGACATATTTTGACCAGCTATGTTACAAAATAAATGTGAAATACTATGTTAGATTCTTTTTTTTTATATATGAACACTCATGCAAAAGAGGTATTAGAATCCATAGTACTTGGTACTGTGTACAGGTTGAAAGTTGAGAAAATTAAAGAAGATACTTGTTGTATCTTCTTTAATTGTTGAGTCACTGTTGAGTCAGTTTGGTGTGACATAAGCACTGCAAAAGCAAAAATAACAGTAGGAGTGTGTTATAGGCCTAATGACTTGAATGAGTACAATGAACAATTGTACAGAGAAATAGAGTGGGCTAGTAAATCGGAATGTCTTATAATGGGGGATTTTAACTTCCCAGATATTGACTGGAACTTGTGGGTTGGGCACTCACACACTAGTCAGACTTTTGTGGACTTATTGGATGATTGTTTTCTGCAGCAGCATGTTCGAGAGGCAACCAGAGAAAGTAATACTCTTGATCTGGTTATCAGTAGTGATCATTCATGTATTAGGAATTTGCACATAAAAGAACCACTAGGTGGCAGTGATCACAGTGTACTGACGTGGGATTTACTTAAAGATTTAATTACCATCAGGGGTAAAGGAAAGGGTTTTTGCTTCCGTAAAGGCGAGTACAGTGGTCTCCGACAGTTTTTAAATTCTGTACAGTGGGATCAACTGACAATGTTACCAACAGTAAATTCTAAGTGGGAAGCATTCAAGGAATTAATCATGGAAGCTACTAAAAGGTTCATACCTATTAAGAAATACTTCAAGGTTTAGGCCTAAATGGTTGTCAAATGAACTAATGAGACTCGTAACAGAGAAGAAAAATGCATGGGATGCATATAAATTATCAAGCGACTCGGAAGCCTATGGCAGATATAAGTTAATCTGTAATCAGGTCACAAAGGAGGTTCGGCAGGCGAAGGCAGATTACGAGAAATCCTTGGCAAAAGATGCTAAGAAAAAGAGCAAGGATTTCTTTACTTATATAAACTCTAAAAGGAAGGGGATGAATCTGACTGGTCCACTTGACATCGATGGTTCGACTGTTGATGATCCTGCTCAGATAGCAAACAAACTGAATGAGTATTTTGCATCTACATTCACACGTGAGGAATTATTAAGGTTTGAAAATGGCAGAAGGTTATCAAATTGTAGCAAGATACTTAATGATTTTGTAATAACTGAGAGCAAAGTGGAAGAGAAATTGTGAAGTTAAACGTAAGAAAAGCACCTGGGGGTGGATGGGATCTATCCAGTTATATTAAAGGAGGCGGCAAAGCAACTAAGCAAACCCTTAGCCATAATTATAAGAGCATCCTTGGTCTCAGGGGAGGTACCCACAAACTGGAGATGTGCAAATGTGACCCCAATTCACAAAGGAGGATCAAAGGCTGACACAAGTAATTATAGACCTGTGAGTTTAACTTCTGTTCCCGGAAAATTAATGGAGGCACTAGTTAAAGAGGCACTGCAGGATCATTTGGACAAGACTTCAGTCATAGCTCGGACACAGCATGGTTTTGTTAAGGGGAAGTCTTGCCTGACCAATGTGACTGGATACTATGATGCAGTCACAAACGAACTGGATGCGGGGAATAACTTTGATATTATATACTTGGATCTTAGAAAGGGTTTTGATACTGTTGCACAAATTGGAGCAGTGTGACATTGGAGGCAAATTGCTGCTGTGGATAAAGGGGTGACTGAGGGGGAGAAGACAGAGAGTGGTAATCAATGGACACTGCCCGTCGTGGACTAATGTTATTAGTGGAGTCCCTCAGGGCTCAGTGTTGGGTCCACTATTGTTTTCTGTATTCATAAATGATATTGATGATGGTATATCAAGCTTAATGTCCAAGTTTGCAGACGATACAAAGGTAGGCAGGGTTGTCAAGGACACTACTGACACTATGCTGCTGCAACAGGATCTGGAAAAGTTGAGAAGATGGGCTGAGAGGTGGCAAATGAAGTTTAACATTGACAAATGTAAAGTACTACACATGGGAAACAGCAACCGCAGAGCAACGTATCACCTCTGTGGTACTACACTGACAGTGGTAGAGAATGAAAGAGACCTGGGGCTGCAAGAGAAGCTCATGGTGCATTGTCAATGATATATAGGAATTTTTCTAGCAGGGATAAGGAGGTGATTATTCCCTTGTATAAGGCAATGGTCAGGCCACACCTAGAGTACTGTATACAGGTCTGGAGGCCTCATTTCAAGAAGGATTTAGAGCTGAAGGAACGAGTACAGAGAAGGGCAACAAGATTAGTGAATGGGACAAAGGGGTGCTCTTACGAAGAAAGGCTTAAGTTTTGCAAATTACAGTGTCTGGAGTCTAGGCACCAAGGCTTTATACACCACTAGAGGTGTATAAAGCCTTGAATGGTTTGAGCATGCTCAATGCTAATGAGATTCTTCCTCTTGCTCAGAATAATCACCTGAGAGGGCATAAATTCAAATTGAGGAAAGACAGATGTAGGATAGACGTGCAGAAATTTGCCTTAAGCCAGTGGGTGGTTGGTTGGACACCTCTGGCATTCCTTTCGCTGAATAACTCCTCATGTGTGAATGTTGATGCAAAATATTCATTTAGTTTGTTAGCTACCTGAGCAGGATCATCAACAGTTGACCCATCAGTATCAAGTGGACCAATCTGATTCATCCCCTTCCTCCTAGAGTTTACATAAGTAAAGAACTCTTTGCTGTTTTTCTTTGCATCCTTTGCCAAAGATTTCTCGTAATCTGCCTAACCTCCTTTGTAACTTGGTTACAGATCAACTTGTATCTATCATAGGCTTCTGTGTCACGTGTTAATTTGTATGTATCCTATGCATTTTCTTCTCTGCCATATGTCTCATTAGTTCATCTGACATCCATTTAGGCCTAAACCTTGAACAATATTTCTTAGTTGGTATGTAAATACCAGTAGCTTCCAAGATAAATTCTTTGAATGCTTCCCATTTTGAATTTGCTGTTGGTAACATCATCAGTTGATCCCACTGTATAGAATTTAAATACTGCCTCAGTCCATCGTAGTCGCATTTAAGAAAGCAATAACCCTTCCCTTTACCCCTAATGGTAGTTATCTCTTTGAGTAAATCCCACTTCAGCACATTGTGATCACTGCCACCTAGTGGTTCATTTATCTGCAGATTCTTAAAGCATGAAGAATCACTACTGACAATCAAATCAAGAGTATTATCCCTCTAGTTGCCTCCCGAACATGCTGATGTAGAAAACAATCATCCAATAAATCCACAAAAGCCTTGCTAGTGTGTGAGTGACCAGCCCCCAAATTCCAGTCAATATCTGGGAAATTAAAATCCCCCATTATAAGACTCTGATTTACTGGCCCACTCTATTTCCCTGTATAGTTTACTATTATACTCATCAGAGTCATTAGGCCTATAGCACACTCCTGCTCTCAATTTTGATCTCCCAATGCTTATGACACACCAAACTGACATGACACTGCACTGTCCAGCAATGTTGACTGGCTTCACTTCCTTGGATTTTATGTGTTTCTTAACTAATAGCATAACCCCTCCTCCCTTCCTATTCTTTCTGTAGACATTGTACTCCACAAATTCCAGTTCTGCATTCCTTATATCTGTGTGACACCACGTCTCTGAAATCCCAACAATATCTGCCTTTGATGTTTTGAGCAATACCTCAAATTCATCAAATTTATTTACTAAACTCCTAGCAGTGGTGTACACGCAAGTATACATGCACCTGTTCGTTTTCTTAGCTATAACACAACCCATGTGTTTACTTGTACCCCAATGATTCCCAGCAGTCTCTGAAATATGCTGCATCTTGTTTTCCAGGCTTCTGCTTATTTCAATAGAAGCAGTGCAAGAATCACTTTCACCTCTGCCAGCAGCTACTATTAATCTATTAGTCTGTGTATCCCCCCAATCTAGCAGTTTTCCGACCCACCTAACACTGCCTCGATAGCATCAGCAAACATTCTTGCACCCTTTCTATTTAAGTGTATCCCATCCCTGTAGAAGCAGTCTCTCCTGTTAACAAGCACAGACCATGCTGAAAAAAATTCTACCCCTTGAGCCTTGCACAGTCTTTCCAGGGCCGAATTGATCGACAGGGCTCTCATCATATACTCCCTCCTATCATGTCTGGGTAGAATTGCAGACACTTTCAAATTCAACCGTAATTCACGGCTTTTTTTCAACAGTAACCTGTACTTGTTAAGTAATTTCGCCGGTCTCCTACTTTTAATATCATTAGGCGCCAACATGTACAACGTGTACATGAAGAAGGATGGCTAAAGAGAAAAATTAAATATATTCCATTTGCAGTGCAAATGACATGGGAAGAAACAAAAAGACCATTTTGAGGACTGCCACTTTTGTTTAACCAAGACTGTTGCTTTTCATCTAAAAGTAAGAAAAAAGAAGATTCAATACCTCAATATGCTTCTGCAATACAGCCAGTAGCTGATTCTGACAATGTAATAATTCCTAAGTTTCCACTTTACCTTTAGATAATGACAATGTGGAGATTTGGAAAGTTTCTGAAACTAAGACCTGATTTGAGACTTCGTTCTTTCTAAGAAACAAGTTGAATTTGGGTTACAGATTACATAGAGAAACCTGCATGCAGAACAACAATATCTGGATACCACAGCTACCAAAACAGATGTAATTCAGTTTTCTTTTATAACAGGAGATACTATTTTCTGCAGTGACACTGATGTGATACATAATTCATAAACATGACTCTGAAGCCTGGAGGATTTTTATAGACTCTTTTTATGGAGGCTTTTTACACATTCATAAAAATGTAGTTTAAAGACCATGCTGTTGCATAATGGAAATGGTTATCCTTTGTACAATTTCACGTTATCCCTTTGAAGGAAATCTATGAAAATATTGAATTCATTCTCAAAAAAATTACACAGATATACTTTCCAGTTTTATCTTTTACTGGGCTTCCAACTTAAGTTTCACAAAATTTTTCACAACTTAACATTAGCATTAACATTAGTAGAGGCATATGGTGCAAGAAAGCAAGCTTATTCAGCATCAGCCAAAAAAAAAAAAAAAAAAAAAACACACGCCACTCCCATTTCACCTCTCCGTTCGTTCGAAATACCTGTCCAGTTTAGCTTTAAATTTGTTTAGGCTATCAACTTCAACAACAAGTGATGGAAGTCGGTTCCACCAACCAACCACCCGCTGGCCAAAGGCAAATTTCCGCACATCTATCCGACATCCGTCCTTCCTCAATTTGAATTTATGCCCTCTGAGCTGATTATTCTGAGCAATATGAAGAATCCCATTGGCATTGAGCATGCTCAAACCATTCAAAGCCTTATACACCTCTATCAGATCACCTCGCCGGTGCCTAGTCTCCAGACTCTGTAATTTGCAAAACTTAAGCCTTTCTTCGTAAGGGCAACCCTTTGTTCCATTCACTAATCTTGTTGCCTTTCTCTGTATCCGTTCCAGCAGCTCTACATCCTTCTTGAAATGAGGCCTCCAGACCTGTATACAGTACTCAAGATGTGGCCTAACCATTGCCTTATACAAGGGAATAATCACCTCCTTATCCCTGCTAGAAACATTCCTGTATATTATTGACAAGACAAAATGAGCTACTCTTGCACCTCGTCTGCACTGCACAGAGAACTTCATATCTGCCTGCACAATTACCCCCAGGTCCTTTTCATTCTCCACCACTGTCAGTGTAGTACCGCAGAGTTGATACGTTGCTCTGGGGTTACTGTTTCCCATATGTAGTACTTTACATTTGTCAATGTTAAACTTCATTTGCCACCTCTCAGCCCATCTGTTCAACCTTTCCAGATCCTGTTGCAACAGCATAGCGCCAGTGGTGTCCTTAATAACCATGCCAACCTTTGTATCATCTGCAAACGTGGACATTAAACTTGATATCCCATCATCAATATCATTCATAAACACCGAAAACAACAAAGGACCCAACACTGAACCCTGAGGAACTCCACTAATAACATTAGTCCATGTTGAGCAGTGTCCATCGATTACCACTCTCTGTCTTCTGCCACTCAACCATCCCCTTATCCATAGCAGCAATTTGCCTCCAATGCCACACTGCTCCAGTTTGTGCAGCAGTCTTCCATGTGCAACAGTATCAAAAGCCTTTCTAAGATCCAAATATATAATATCAAAGTTATTCCCTGCATCCAGTTCTTTTGTGACTACATCATAGTATCCAATCAAATTGGTCAGGCAAGACCTGCCCTTAACAAAACCATGCTGCGTCTGAGATATAACTGAAGTCTTGTCTAGATGATCCTGCAGTGCTTCTTTAACCAGTGCCTCCATTAATTTACCTGGAACAGAAGTTAAACTAACAGGTCTATAATTACTTGTGTCAGCCTTTGATCCTCCTTTGTGAATTGGGATCACATTTGCACATCTCCAGTCTATGGGTACCTCCCCTGAGTCCAAAGAAGTTCTCATAATTATGGCTAGGGGTTTGCTTACTTCCTTTGCTGCCTCCTTTAATATAACTGGATAGATCCCATCCACCCCAGGTGCCTTTTTTATGTTTATCCTCAACAATCTCTCCTCCACTTTCCTCTCAGTTATTACAAAATCATCCAGCTCACTGCCAATGTTTACTTTACCTACATCATTCTCCTTCCTGAATAACTCCTCATGCGTGAATGTAGATGCAAAATACTCGTTTAGATTGTTAGCCACCTGAGCAGGATCCTCAACTGTTGAACCATCAATATCCAGTGGACCAATCTGATTCATCCCTTTCCTTCTTGAGTTTAAATATGTAAAGAACTCTTTTCTGTTTTTCTTTGCATCCTTTGCCAAGGATTTTTCGTAGTCTGCCTTTGCCTGCCTAATCTCCTTTGTGACTTGGTTACAGACCAACTTATATCTATCATAGGCTTCCATGTCACCCATTAATTTGTATGTATCCCATGCATTTTTCTTCTCTGCCACATGTCTCATTAGTTCATCTGACAACCATTTAGGCCTAAACCTTGAACAATATTTCTTAGTTGGTATGTAAAGCCTGGTAGCCTCCAAGATTAGTTCCTTGAATGCTTCCCATTTTGAGTTTGCTGTTGGTAACATCATCAGTTGGTCCCACTGTATAGAATTTAAATACTGTCTCAGACCATCATAGTCGCCTTTACGAAAACAAAAACCCTTCCCTTTACCTCTGATGGTAGTTACCTCCTTGAGTAAATCCCACTTCAACACACTGTGATCACTGCCACCTAGTGGTTCATTTATCTGCAGATTCTTAATGCATGAAGAATCACTACTGATAATCAGATCAAGAGTATTGCTCCCTCTTGTTGCCTCACGAACATGCTGATGTAGAAAACAATCATCCAATAAATCCACAAAAGCCTTGCTAGTGTGCGAGTGACCAATCCACAAATTCCAGTCAATATCTGTGAAATTAAAATTCCCCATTATAAGACTCTGATTTACTGGCCCACTCTATTTCCCTGTACAATATCTTATTATACTCATCAGAGTCATTAGGCCTATAGCACACTCCTACTCTCAATTTTGATTTCCCTATGCTTATGTCACACCAAACTGACTCGACACTGCCCTGTCCATCGATGTCGACTGGCTTCACTTCCTTGGACTTTATGTGTTTCTTTAACTAATAGCATAACCCCTCCTGTCCTGTCTATCCTTTCTATACACATTGTATTCCCCAAATTCCAGTTCCGCATTACTTACATCTGTGTGACACCACATCTCTGATATCCCAACAATCTCTGCCTTTGATGTTTTAAGTCTGCCTTTGATGTTTTAAGTTTCACAATGGTTCACAATATTTTTTTGTGAATGGAACAGCAGAACAAAGGGTTCCCATTACAGTGTTATGTAAAAAAAATTAGTTATCTTTGACAAAATCAAGAATTGGTTATGTTGGACAGCATATATTCCTAGATAGAAGGATGTTCTACATCTACTAGTTCATAGGAAAAAGATTTTATTGACCCATTTTTGTATCAATTCAGGCTTAATGAAAAAAGTTCATAAAAGCACTGAACAAAAAGTTTCCAATACTTTATACAAAAATTTCTAGGACTTAGTGATGCAAAGATAAAATAAGGGAAAAAAGTTCATAAAAGCACTGGACAAAACGGTTCCAACACTTGATCCACAAATCAAGATGTTAATGAAAGTCAGTTCTTTTGATGATATCCTCAATGTAGGTGAAGAGCAGTATAGAATGCCTTCAAGGGCACTCTGGTCTTTGATTTCTTAAACAGTTCAGGAAATTGAAGATCAGAAAACTATGCGTTGAACAAACTATGGAAAGTGTTGAACTGCCCCTGGAAGTGTACAAAGAACTGAATTATAATCCGAACTTAAAAATTAATTTTCTATGTCCATAGCCTACATTTTTATTTCTGAACTTGGCAGCAATAAAATGGGGAATGATTTCACCAGGATATTTCTTGCATACAGAAATTGAGTGGAGGAAGCAATGTATAAGAAAAATGGCTCAAAACATTTTGGCTCATTAAAATCACATTTTAAATTTGGCTGGCCAGTTCAATCAAGATTCTGTCAGAAAATCATAGGGCTTAGAAGTTTAGAGGTGGAAATGTGTCATTTCCACCTCTAAAAAGGTAGCGACTCTAGATGGTAGCGTCATCTACCATCAAGTATTGCTTAGTGTCACAGAGGCTGGCCATTCTTCTGTGGGTGCAACAACAACAGTTCAACCCCCCCCCTTCCCCATATAAAGTGGTTCTCATCTGGGATAATCTTCAATATACTTTGGCATTCAAACTATCCTTGGACCTTGCATATAGAGGATATACTCAGAGATACAAACATTACTACTGGTTTGAAGGTGCAGAGGAGTTGGAAAAGTCTGGTCATAGTCACAGAATGACCAGACTTTACTGAAATTTGTTACACTCAACTCAAAAGTGAGACCTGAATACCGACTCAATCACTGTTTTTGACTTCCAAGTGGTGGCTTAATTTTCATTATGAAAACTGTAATATTAATTTTTATTGGAATTTTTTGTTAGTCTCAGCTGTCAGCAAATCACTAAAATCCAGCTATTATTACGGTGATAAAAATAAAAATATGAAAATACGTAGGAGGGGTCATTATAAAAAATATAATTGTTTTCTTTTCCATCATGTAATAAAATTTTATCCCGATAATATCGCAATGAATTTTTTTACACTTTTAATAGTGTATTTGGCATACCTCTTAAAACATCAAACATCAAAGTAAAGAAAAAAATATTAAAAAATTAATAATTAAGAGAAGAAATAACATTACAATTTTAATTCTTCTAATATATGTAAACATTTAAACTGCATTACCAATAAAAAGCACTGAATATCAACACAGACAGCAATCCACAATTTATAAAAATTTTTTAATCATAATAAAAGAAACTGTTACAACTATTTATTTTTAATATTTTTCTTCTGATTTATACATATTTGAATATTACTAGAAAAAAAATTATTTTTGGAATTACAAGAAAGGTAAGAAATACAATAAACCAGATGTTATTTTGATACCTTGTATTTTTTTGGAGGTCGACCTCTTGGCCGCTTGGGAGGGGGCAAAGCCCGAGTGGTTGCCTCCTCCAGCGTTTCCAAGGCAACCTGAGAATGATGCATTAGTTGTTATTACAAAACCCTATTTGTTAGTTACAGAAAAGAAAGGGAGGGAAGGAACAGAGAAATAAGGGCATGCATATTAACATTTACAAAATTTTAAAAAATAGCAATGAATATAAAATTTCAAAATTAGAAATAATTATATCTTCAAAAACGAACATATGAACACAGGCAGCCCCCGGTTTACGAAAGGGTTCCATTTGTGAAGGAAATGTCACACAGGAAAAAAAAAAAAAAAAAAAAAAAGGTGTAAAATGACCCTAATTATATAACATAAGCGAATGAGTTTAGTTCCAGGCCTCTCTCAAAAGTAACATAAATATAATATTATTATATTTAAAGCACTGAAATGAATGCAAAAAGAGTATTTTTATGAATATAAATCAATTAAATGTAATACAGTATAAAATATTCAAACTAAACATAATTAAATAAAAAAATTAAATTGTGTACATTTACTTTGATATGTTTGAAGCTTAGATCAAAGGTTTTTGTAAGAACCACTGTAAGGTCCCCGTATTGATCTTTTTTTGAGAGTGGTGAAATGCAGAGATTTTACTTCTCTAATGAAGTCCGTGGTTGTAAGGCCCTGTATAGATCTTTTTTTGAGAATGGTGTAATGCAGAGATTTTACTTCTCTGATGAAGTCCCTGGTTGAGGATCTTCCTATTTTTTTGGTGCAGTGTTGCAGCATGCAGTGTTGATTGTTGAGATTTTTTCTTTCTTTCTTTAAGAATCTCAAAATCAGGGCCAATGGATACAAGTATGCTCCTTTTCACTTTCACACTTTGCTTCCAGTTGTGGTCATTCTCACAGAGCTCATCAGTGAGGGTCTCCATGGCTGAAAGGATGTGCAGTAGATCATTGTATTCATAGATTTTAGAGGAGGCCCATTCATCTTTTTCATTCTCCTCCTCCTTCTGTTAGCTTAATTCTTTAGCCAATTCTTCCAAATCTTTATGGGAAAGAGGCTGTCAATGGATATTCAACAGCTCTGTTACATCTTCAGCTATAATCTTGTCCAATAGTTCAGCTATAATCTTGCACCACACTCCATTCAAACAGTTTACTGACACTTCCTCCCAAGCTGTGTTGATGTTATTAATGTCCTTCAAAATGTTGAATGAGTGCAAACAGTTCACTGACACTTCCTCCCAAGCTGTGTTGATGTTATTAATGTCCTTCAAAATGTTGAATGAATGAATGCCAATAATCTTTGATAGTTTTATCTGATCTGTCAAACTCGCAGCATTTCCATGAAGTTTTAGCTTTAAAGGTTGCTATTATCCCCTGGTCAATTGGTTGCAAAATTGAAGTGGTGTTTGGTGGTAGATAAACATCACTGATATCCAGAGATGTTCCGACTTCAGCAAGGTTTGCAGGATGGCTAGGGACATTGTCCAAGAGAAGATGAGCCTTGGCTGGTAACCCATTCTCTTGACAAAAATAGTTTGTGTTCCAATCCAAAAAGATTTCTTGTGTCACCAAGCCCTCCTGTTCCATTTCCAGTAGACTGGCAACATTTAGACCCTTCAGAGCTGTTTGTTTGTTTATTTGGTTTTTAGGAGCATTAGCAACTAAGGCCATATTGCTCCGGGGATATGCTGTGGTCATTCTCTCCCCTTTCCGCATCCTCCGTATTTGGTGGTCATGGGGCCCTTCAGAGCATGTGATGTTTGTGAATGATACACTAACGTTGGTTTTAATTTTAAGGTGCAAACATTTGCACACAGCAGAAGCGTTAGCCCGTCTTTTGCAGCCATGGAACCTGGTGCAGACTGCTCTTCGAAGTCTTCTGGGCAATGAAGGTTCGTGATGGCAATTTCTTCCAATAATGTCTGGTCCCATCAACATTAAAAATGAGATCAGGAGGATAAGTACCCTCCTGCGCAATGGTTTGAAACTCTGCAGGAAATGTTGCAACTGCCTCAGCACTTAATTTCACACAGTGACAATTACTTCGAGATTTTAATTGCATGAACCATCTCTTGCTACCTAAAAATGTCTCATCACAACCCTCTTTTTTTCATAAGATCTTCAAAAATTAACCTTGCCTTATCAGCAATAATAGCTTGAATCAACGGAATGTTTTTTTTTTTTTAATTTTATATTTATGTCATCCACTTGTAATGACAATAATTTTTCCATTTTTTCTAAAAGTTTACTTCTGCTCACTTGCATCGCACTTACTGTCGTAACATGTTGCACTAACTATTTTATTTTATCTACATTTTTACATTTTTTGTTATGGTACTCACAGTCGATGGATGCAATTTCACACTTCTACAGATACTAGGACATGTCTGACCGACTTTCATTCTACAAATTATCTTCATCTTTTTTTCCAATGTGATAGATCTAAGTGACTCTTTAGTGACATTTTCACATTCAGTTGGCTTTACTGCACTTCTCTTATTAGACATGGTGGCTTGTATTTTATTAATTTGATTAACAATTTTTAATTAAAATAGTGGTCCAACAATAGAATACCAACAAGTGAACAGTGTGTTCCTCTCCTCTTATCTTCAGTCACCTCACTGGCTTAGATGGTAGATAGGGACAGCTTTCATCTCTGATTAACTATGCTGTTTTTGATATTTTTGACCTTCTGGTTTCAAAGCCGTTGTTATTGTGAATCATCGCAAAACAAACCATTGTAAACTGAGGGCTACCTGTACATATAAATGGTCTACCCTCTCTTACTATTTTCAAGACTTTAATAAGTTTATATTAGCCAAAAATAACTCATAAGAGCGGATATATGATTTCACTTCAGTGGTAATATATATTACAAGTGAAATATATTACCATTCAAATATAAGAAAATTAATTAAATATTAATAATAAAAACTCAATTTAATATTTATTTTTTCATATTTATGTATGATCTAAGCTTTATCATTAAAATGTGCTATTGAATTTAAATACATAACATCCATATTTAATTTTATGCTTTTGTAATCCAGTGCAATTAATCTGCTTAATATTTAGAAAGGCAGTATTGGATAAAGATGATAAAAGTAACATTAAATACTCAAAAATATTTTGGAGCCAAATATTTTGAAAACTTATGTGCTCAGGAAACAGAATATAATTTACAATATGGCTGGGTAAAAATTATTTTTCACTACCTGCTAGTCATATGCAAACTCAAAGCTTATATTAATGCAAAGTGAATAAAATTGATCACATTGTTATTAAACAGTTAAAAAATATATATATTCAAATTCATAATTAAAAATGTTGCATAGCTGGATAGCAGAATTAGGGACCTGCAGATTGACCAGAAGGATAGAGTAGCATCTTATGACATCAAGCATTTAATCGCACATGCTGATATCAGTGATATGGCCAATTACATGGAGGAATTATTGTCATACGATATTTCTTAAACTGCACAGAGGTACTGCTTAGAGATATATCAGAATTATTTAAAATCCTAGCAGGCAGATATTCTTTATTTGAAAACCACATACATAGAAGTAAGGTAAGGATTTGCATTTTTATTCCATGAATTATATATTAATTATGTAGTAAACAGAAATTTAAATCTGTTTTCGAAAACTTTAAATTATATCTATATTATGCAGATGAAATGTGCTTGAAAAAGACCCTGATACAATTAACTAGCATTTCTGGATTGAAAAAAGTAGTGAGTTCTGCTATAACATGCATTTTGGCAACGTGACTGATATATTAGGGAACAACACGAATATAATACAAATTTTCGCTTTGGCTCATGCACGATTTCATCTGTGAGTAACAACACCAAGTGGACACAAAACCCAGCACAAGCTGAACATAGTGACCTGCGTAGCAATACATACAAGTTTATGAAGCTTAAAAAATGTTTCCCCTTTACTATAGTTGTGTTGGTTGGAGACACTGCTGTCTCCAACCAACACAATTTTGCTGTATTCACAAGATACTTTTGTCATTTGCTGTATTCACAAGATAATATACCGATGAGCCAAAACATTAGGATCAGCGAGTCATTATGCAAATCGAAGCAACTGAAGGTGAACAACAGCATGTGCACGAGTAGGGACACAGTATAAAAAACATCTGATACTGAGCTCCATTAATCAGTGTTACTCTTGTTCTTCAGATGGGAAAGGCAGCGGACTTAAGCGAGTTTGACAAAAGGCAAATTGCAATGGCCAGACGACTGGGTCAGAACATATCTGAAATGGCACGGCTGGTGGGACGCTCACAATCAGCCATGGTTAGTACCTACCGAAAGTGGTCCAAGGAGGGGAAAACCCACAAACCGTTGGCGAGGTGTTGGACGATTGATGCTCGAGGTGAATGAAGGCTCTCCCGGATGGTACGTGGCAACAGAAGGGCGACTGTGGCGCACAACTCACTGGTAATTTGAATGCTGGTGACAGGAGTAATGTGTCATAACACACAGTACATCGAACCCTGCTGAAAATGGGGGTGCATAGCCGTAGGCTGCTCAGAGTGCCCACGCTAACCATGGTTCACCGGCGACAGCGCCTACAATGGGCACACGAGCAGTGAAACTGGACCTTGAGTGACTGAAAGAAATTCATCTATTCCAATGCATCACATTTCCTGTTGTACCATGTGGACAGCCAGGTATGTGTGCATTGTTTACACGGGGTAGTGATGGTGCCTGGATTCACAGTGGGACAAAAACAAGCCAGCGGCAGCGGTGTCATGCTGCTTTGGGCGATGTTCTGCTGGAATACCCTGGGTTCAGTCATCCATGTGCTGGGCATTCTGATGTCTACCACCTACCTAAACATTGTGCTGCTTATCTCAGTTGATTTCGCTTGGGCGTTCGACACCCTTTAGTGGCTGAGCATTCTCGCACAGCTGAGGAGTGTGGAACTGCCCCAAAACTTATATTCTTGCATCGAAAGCTACCTCTCAAATAGAAGAGTTGTCGTTAAGACACCCTTTGCCAAACTTGAACGACAAATATATAGGGGTTGCCCGCATGGCTCTGTGCTTGGACCTCTCCTCTGGAACTATGTGCTGGATGAATTACTGTCCATGGATCTGGAGGATGTCCGAGCGCAGGCCTTTGCAGACGATCTCACCTTGCTCATAGCTGGAAACTCCAGGGCGCAGATTGAAACTGCTGCCAACAATGCCCTGACTGTTCTGCAACACTGGACTATGCTACATCGTCTACAAATACCAGCGAACAAAACTCAATCCATCTTGCTAAAAGAGCACCTTGCCCCAATGAGACTGCCGCTAATCAAAATACAGGACAAAACCATTAAACTAACAGCCAAGCTAAAATACCTGGGCATCACCCTGGACAGAAGCCTCACATTTCGCCAGCTAGCCTCGGGTATCGAAATAACTTCGATATCGGAATCGAAATCGGTCCTTGAGGTTGTCACAGACATTCTCTCAGATATGCCAGACAAGCTGTACTTGCTACCTGGGAGTCTAAAACGCTGATGGAACCGATATTCGGGTGGTACTCAAGTCAAGTGGACCCAATTTCGGCGAAGTCCGGATGGTCTGTGACAGCCAAATCCTCTGCTTACACCTTCAAGATGGTGGGACTGTTAGTAATCCTGGGTATAACCTCCATGCAAAAGTATATGGTGGGTGACCACCCAGGTGTGAACCAATGTAAGCAGGGGTCGAGGTATGGCGCCCACACCGCATGGAGGAACGCCGCCCCTCTATGTTATTAGGCAGTACTAGGTGGTAGATGACTCTTATCAACCGGTGAAATACCACCACTTTGCTTATTGGAGGCTTGAAGTGGTGGAACCCATGTTTAGTCTCTAGAACTAAGTTCCGGTCAACCCTTCCCTATCTCTTCCATTATGCAGTATGATTGATGACTTTTGAGGTTATGATGAACGTCGTGGCGAGATCCAATATTCCTTACATTTCGAGGGTACAGCTCTAAAACGGTGTTCGCAGGCCAGCCGCTAGTTAGTACACTGGACCAAACCTATTGGTAACTCTCTAGGAGGCTTCCAGATCAGCTAGTGTATAATCTTGCTACCTCTACTCTGCCAGATAGTGACTGGAGAGAGTCTGAGTAGTGTGTATGCGGGGAGCATTGTCGAGGCCACGTTATGTCAAGGATCTGGGTATATTCTTACCATGTATACGCTATATCCAAAAATTTGATTACTTCATACAGCATGTCCCACCCACTTTTCTTACTATTGAATACACCATGAATTGTCAAACTAATAGACCAAGATTATCTGCGAAAAGATCTAAACCTCCCAAGCACTTCCTAATTCATTTCACAAATATACGTGGTCTCAATTCTAATCTCAATGATGTCGATTTCCACTTGCAGTCTGCGAAACCCCATGTATTTTTTCTGACAGAATCTCAGTTATCGGTTGATTCAACTACTGCTCATCTCAGATGCCCAAATTATTCGCTGTATGATTCCTTTCGTCTCAAAGGTGGTACTTGTGCATATGTCCGTTCTGATATTCCCTGTCAGAGACTTGGCAATTTGGAATCTCCTCTCTTTGATCTTCTCTGGCTTAAAATCTTTCTACCTCATTGTGTCAAATTCATCTGTTGTCTCTACCGTTCTCCCAACTCCACTAATCACTTGGAGCTCTTTGACTTCCTCTCTTTGCAACTTGACTTTCTACAGTCCAACTTTCCTAACAGTGAGGTAATTTTCCTTGGTGATTTTAAATGTTCACAACTCCAGCTGGCTTCCGTTTTCTAGTCACACCGACCCAGCAGGTCGAGATGCTGAGGCATTTGCAATTACTAATGACCTAGCACAGATTGTTCATTTACCTACAAGAATACCAGACAATCCTAATCATACAGCCAATACGCTTGATCTTTTCTCATAAACAACCCTTCTAACCCTTCTTCCACAGTCGAAGTGAGAGGTCATTTAGGCACTTCAGATCACAACTTGGTGATTGTCTCTTCTCCAATGGAACCTTTATCTCATGGCTATTCCCAACCTTGTGTTGTTTGGCATTACAAGAATGCAAAATGGGATGACCTGCGAGACTTCTTTTCTTCTTTTCCTTGGTTGGATTACTGTTTCAAAACTTCTGATGTCAATGTTTGCTCAGATCGTGTCAGTGAAATTATTCTTGCAGGAATGGAATCCTTTATGCCACACTCCACTTTAAAATCTCGTCCTTTATCTAAACCTTGGTTTTCCAATAAATGCGCTAAGGCTGTTCAAGAGAAGAATGTTGCATATCGTAATTGGCTTGTTTCTAATTCTTCAGTTTCATTTTCTGCCTACACCAAAGCTCGCAACAATTGTAAAGCAGTTATTAATCAGTCCAAACTAGAGTGTGAACAGGCTAAGAGTAGAAAACTTGCTTCTTGCCCTAATGGTAGCCGAGCATTCTGGTCTCTTGACAAAGCTATTGGCCGCAACTTTTGCCCATCTCTGCTCCTTCCTCTGTCCAAACCAGATGGTTCTGTTTTCACTTCAGCCAAGGATAAAGCTGACCTGCTAGCGTCCCATTTTTCTTCCAGCTCATGTATTAATGATCTTGGTAAAACACCTCCCACCATTACCAACACGCTCCATTCAATGCCTCCTGTGGTCTTCCGTCAAAAGGATATCAGAAGGATTTTGATGAATCTTGATGCTAAGAAAGCTCCAGGTCCTGATGGTATTTCTCCACTTGTTCTCAAAACCTGTGCTCCTCAACTTCATCCTAATTTTGCCACCTTTTTTCACTTTCTTATTCCAAAGGTGTTTTTCCTTCTGCTTGGAAATTTGCTCATATCCAGCCAGTTCCTAAAAAGGATGACAAATCCCTCACATCCAATTATCGTCCCATTGCAATTACTTCTACTCTTTCTCTAGTAATGGAGAAATCAATTAACTGCCAACTCAAACTACCTAGAAATTTTCCGTCTGATCAACGATCGCCAGTATGGATTCTGTCAGTGTCGATCCACTGGTGATATTCTGGCTTATGTTACCCATTTATGGACTAATTCAATAGAAAGGTTCAGTGAAACACAAGTAGTTGCTCTTGACATCTCAAAGGCTTTTGGTCGTGTTTGGCATAAAGGTCTTCTAAACAAGCTTCCATCTTATGGTTTGCCAACTGTTTTTGGTAATTGGTTATCCAGTTTTCTCTCCAATCGCTCACTGAGGGTGATGGTAGATGGCTCTCCATCTTCTAACTTCTCCACTAATGCCGGTGTCCCCCAAGGTTCAGTTCTTTCCCCCACTCTTTTCCTCTTGTATATTAATGACCTTCTTCCATTGACTGGAAATCCTATCCATAGTTTTGCCGATCATAGCACATTGCATTCCACTTTCCATTTTGAGAAACCTTGTCCTGCTCAATCAGCTTCAACTTCTTGAAAATCTGCTACCAATTCCTTAAATGCCGATCTTCAGGTAATTCTCCAGTGGAGCAAAGACAACTTAGTTGATTTTAATCCTTCTAAAACTCAGTCTTGTGTTATATCTCACAAAAAGGATTCTTCTGCTCCTATGCTTATCTTTGGTGACACTCCAATTTCTAGGCAAAATGATATATCTCTTTTGAAGATTACCCTGACTTCTAATCTCTCTTGGCACAAGCACATTACAAATATTGCTTCCTCTGCATCTAAAAGACTTGGTTTTATTTTTCACTCTCGGCATTACTTTTCTTCCAAACAGCTGCTCACTCTGTATAAATCGCAAATCCGCCCTGCCATGGAATATTGTTCCCACATCTGGGGTGGTGGCCCCAAAACCTCTCTCAGGCTTCTTGATTCCATTCAGAAGAGGGCAGTTAGGGTAATTAATGATTCATCTCTAACAGAGTCTCTCCACTCGCTTTCTCATAGACGTACTGTTTCTGCTGCATGCCTCTTCTACAGATACTTCCATGCGCACTGTTCTTCTGATTTGGCTTCTATAATTCCCGCTCTCTCTTTCAAAACAGTCCAAACACGTGCCCGCCACCAACCAACATCCATTTACTGTCCAACTTCAAACTCACAGAACCAACTTTTCATCTTCCCCGTTTATCCATTCAACTGCTGTTTTCTGGAACAACCTTCCTTCATATGTATTTCCTGAAAATTACAGTCTACAGAAGTCCAAGTCCAATGTCAACAAATATCATCTTTCGACTTCTCAACCTCCAACCCGAGCACGGTACTAAGTAATATAGGTTCTAATACCTCTCGTGTTTGGGGTTCACATAAAAAAAATAAAATAAAAAACCTGACAATAAAAGACCTTTTTTTTAATGTAAGCTGTTTTATATATGCAACGAGTGCCCTTGGCACCTGCCCCAATGCCAAGACATTCCTTCGCTACTGGTAGTAGTAATTATAGTTTAATTGCAGTAAATAAGTAGCTCTTAGGTTCTAATCAAATAGGTTGGCATTTTTTGGTTTTTAGCTAAAAAATTAGAAAGTCAGTAATGTTATTTAGAAATATAATAGCATAGCATGTACTATATAACAAAAGTACTTGAAACATTTCTTACAAAACTCACTTGTTTCTATTTGGTTCAAAAATCTTGTGCTCAGAATAGCAATTTCGGAAAATGAACAGGTTCACTAAATACAATTATATTTAAATAAAAGTTAAATAATATTTAATTTAATGCTTCCAATAATATATTTGGGTAATTTGCTATCTAAGAATTTTGTTTGTGACTAGCAGGCTTTCTGTTACCTTAAATAAACATGCGTTAATCTCAAGTATTTATCACAAAAAGTCAACCAGCTGCCAAACTACTAAGTCTGCAATTTACAAAATTTATTCACAAAGTTACATAGCTTCTGCTATGAGTGCATTAAGTATATGAAGCAGTTACACTTCATTGGATCATATCAACATAAAAATCATCCTGACACAATAAGTGAACTCATGCTAATGCAATGCTTTTCTTTGTTTGTTTTTTGTGTTTACTGCATATATAAAACAGCTTACATTAAAAAAAAATTTACCTTATGAACTTGGTTTGACATTCATTATTTGTCTTTCATTAGTCTTTTGTAATTGTGATTGACAAGGAAGGTGGCCTTCACTAATTTACTATTGGAAAAGAGTGGTGTTTTTGGTTCATATTTCTACATGCTATTGGCAACACAAGCTGGGAGACAAAAATGCATAACTTATTTTCTTTAAAAATAACTCTTCAATTACAGTGGTTTCTAAGAAACTTATTATATCATTTATTAATGAACTGAAATGTACATGTTGCATTGGAAATGAAAACTTTGCTTTTTTTTTTTTTTTTTTTTTACATATATAGGGCTAACTGAAGAATTACAGAAACTATTCTCAGGTGTTTACTACACCTGTATTCTTTAATGCAATTAAGAAAAAATTCCAATTTTATGCATATTTACTATTTTTTATGAAAATAAAAAGAGGAAAACTGTTCTTTCAAAAAGACAGAGCAACTCTATAGTAACAATTCTAGGACAATGGTGAGATGGAGAGAGATCAGATAGAGACAAAAAGATGGGTTTTCTCCATCATAAATCTTTTAAGACTTGGAGTTTTAAATTCATAAAATTAAATTTGATGAATTTAAAACCACTATTCTTCAAGGCTAATCAAGCAGACAACATTACATACATAACTATTGAGGTTGGTTGTTTTGGTATTTTTCTTTGTCATATTGACTGCTGTACAAATTTTAGAAAAGCTTTTGATACTGTTGCACATAAAATGCTGTTACACAAACTGGAGTACTATGTCATTAAGGGTCAAGTTACTGCTAATGTTTTGTTTCTTATTTGGTTTTTAGGAGCATTAGCAACTAAGGCCATATTGCTCTGGGATACGCGGTGGTCATTCCCTGACCTTTCCGCATCCTCCGTATTTGGTGGTGACAGGCTCGAACCCCGGTCTAATCAAGAAGCGTGTGCTACGCACGGCTACTCCTTCCCACCTGGCTACGGAGGCACCCTTACTGCTAATGATAAAGGGATGGTGAGTGGGAGAAGACAGAGTGGTAATCAACGGCCATTGCTTTTCTTTGCTTAATGTCATTAGTGGAGTTCCCTGGATTTAAAGAGCTGAGCCCATGTCTTTTTTTGTATATTCATTAATAATATTGATGAAGGCATATCAGGCTTAATGTCAAAATTTGAATATGATATGAAGGTTGATGGGGTAGTTAATAACAGTATTCAGGGTATGCTATGGTAATAAGAACTAGAAAAAGTAGGTAGGTTTAACACATGCGAGTCACTTCATTTGGGTAGCAGTAATCCCAAATTAATGTACCAGCTGTATGGTACCAGATTCAGGGTAGTGGAGAATGAAAGGGACCTGGGGATAATTGGACAATCAGATATGAAATCCAAAACCCCAATGAGCTGTACTGGCAGGCTGCCAGGACAGCTTGTGTCGTTTGTCAATGATATACAGGAATTTTGCCAGTAGGGATGTGGAGGTGATTATTCCTTTGTGATTAGGTAACGTCTTGATTACTGCATTTAGGTGTAGAAGCCTCATTTTCAGAAGGGTGTGCATTTGTTGGAACAGGTAAAGAGGAGAGTAAGATTAATGAGAGGAACAAAACACTGTTCTTACGAGCACAGGCTTCAGTTTTGCAAATTGTAGTATCTGGAGACTAGGCACCCCTGAGGAGATCTGATTGATGTGTTTAAGGCTTGAGTGGAGTGAATAAGCTTAATGCAGATGGAACCCCTCCTCTTGCACAGATTACACATGTGAGGGGGCAAAAATTCAAACTGAGGAAGGATGATTGCAGGACAGATGTGCAAGCTAGAAGTTAGTTGATTGCTAGAATAAACTTCAATCTGGTGTTGCAGAGGTGGGTAGTTTGAATAAATTCAACGAAGAACTAGACAACTATTGGATGGAATTAACAGGTGATGTACAAAAGTTTTTTTTTTTGGCTGATGTATAAGGTTGCTTTCTTGCATCATTTGCCACTGCTATTAGCAATCAAGGTGTGCTACTTAAATTGTTTAAGTAATTTGTTTTAATGGGTTTGAGAAATAACAGCAAAAATTCTTAGAGTAGTAATGTAACCACTTGGATATCACCAAATTCAACACTAGATAATCAAAAAGACTAGTGAGTAACTACACAGTGGACACAGGTTAGAAAAGATCATTGAACTCTATCAATGATAAATAAAAAAAAAAAAAAAACTTTGCAAGTGGAGATGAAGAGATGATTATTCCATTACATCAAGCAAATGTTAGAATGCATTTTGAATATTGCATACAGGCTTAGAGACCTCATTTTAGGAGAGATGTGGATTTTTTTTTTTTTTTAATTCTGAAAACCACAAACAAAAAATGCATTAAAACCTGCAGTATTTAGTACTATGCATGAGCTGAAGGCTGAGAATATGAAAGAAGATACTTGTTGAGATTAGACTAGAATTTCTGTAAATTGTAATTTTCAGGAAATATATGTGAAAGAGGTTATTCCAGAAAACTGCAGTTGAGGGAGTAAATGTGGAAGAAGAAAAATAGCTTTTGCGAGTTTGAAGTTGGATGGTAAAAGGATACTTACTGGTTGCGGCATGGGTTTGGACTAGTCTGAACGAGAGAGGTAGATTTACAGAAGCCAATTCAGAATAAGTTTCTTTTTCTGTGGATACTTCCATGGGTACTGGAAGCATCTACAGAAAAGTCAATCAGCAGAAACAGAACATCCATGAGACTGAGTGGAGAGATTTTGTAAGATGGATCATTACTTAACCTTACAACACACCTTTCTTGAATGGAGGCTAGAAGACTGAGAGAAATTATAGGGACACTGCCCCCAGATGGGCCTAATGACTCTGATGAGTACAATAAACAACTGTACATAGAAATAGAATGAGCAAGTAAATCAGATTGTGTTATAAGAATGGGGGGGGGTTAACTTCCCAGATATCGACTGGAATGTGTGGGTTGGTCACTCGCACACTAGCAAGGCATTTGTGGATGTATTGGATGATCGTTTCTACAGCAGCATGTTACAGAGGCAACAAGAGGGAGTAACACTCTTGACTTGTTATCAGCAGTGATTATTCATGCATTAAGAATTTACAGATAAAGGAACCACTAGGTAGAAGTGATCATAGTGTACTGATGTAGGATTTACTTAAAGATGTAACTACCATCAAGTGTGAAGGAAGGGTTTTTTCTTTCGTAACTACAGTGGTCTCAGGGATTTTATAAGTTCTGTACAGTAGGACCAACTGATGATGCTACCAACAGCAAATTCTAATTGGGAAGAATTCAAGGAAGTAATTTTGGAAGCTACTAAGCTTTTTTGTTCCAACTAAGAAATACTGTTCTAGGTTTAGCCCCAATGGATGTCAGATGAACTAATGAGACTCGTAGCAGAGAAGGAAAATGCATGGGATGCACATAAATTGTTAGGTGTCATAGAAGCCTATGGTAGATACAAACTAGGCTGTAATCAAGTCACAAAGGTTAGGCAAGCGAAGGCAGATTATGAGAAATATTTGGCGAATGATGCAAAGAAAAGCAGCAAAGATTTATTTACTTATATAAACTAAAAAAGGAAAGGGATGAATTGGATTGATCCACTTGATATCAATGGTTTGATTGTAGATGACCATTCTTAGATAGCTGCCAACTAAACAAGTATTTTGCATCTATATTCACACATGAGGAGTTATTCAAAAATGAGAGGGCCACATGTTTATCAAACTCTAACAGGGAGTTAAATGATTTTATAATAACTGAGAGCAAAGTTGAGGAGAAATTGTTAAAGTTAAACATAAGAAAGGCACCTGGGATGGCTGGGATCTATCTCAGTTATATTAAAGGAGGTGGCAAAGGAAGTAAGCAAACCCTTAGCCATAATTATGAGAGCATCCTTGGACTCGGGGGGGGGGGCACGGACTGGAGACGTCCAAATGTATCTCCAATTCACAAAGCGGGATCAAAGAGTAACACGAGTAATTACACACCTGTTAGTTTGACCTGTTCCAGTGAAAATAATGGAGTTACTAGTTAAAGAAGCGTTGCAGGATAATTTAGACAAGACTGCAGTAATAATTCAGACACACCATGGTTTTGTTAAGGGGAAGTCTGACCAATTTGATTGGATACAATGACGTGGTCACAAAGGAGTTGGATGCACAAAATAATTTTGATATCATATACTTGGATTTCAGGAAAGTTTTCGATACTGTTGCACATGGAGGACTACTGCACAAATTGGAGCAGTATGGCATTAAGGGAAATTTGCTACAATGGATAAAACGATGGTAGAGGGGGAGAAGACAGAGAGTGGTAATCAATGGGCACAGCTCTTCGTGGACTAATGTTATTAGTGGTGTCCCTCAGGGTTTGGTATTGGGCCCATTGTTGTTTTGTATATTTATCAATGATATTAATGAAGGTATATCAAGCTCAATGTCAAAGATTCCAGATGATACAAGGGTTGGCAGGGTTGTTAATAACAGTAATGATAGTATGCTGCTGAAACAGGATCTGGAAAAGTGGCAACTGAAGTTTAACATTGACAAATGCAATATACTGCATATGGGTAGCAGTAATCCCAGAGTAACATATCAACTGGGTGGTGCTACACTCAGGATAGTGGAGAATGAAAGAGACCTGGGGGTAATTGTGCAGTCAGATATGATGTTTTCTAAGCAGTACAGACAGGCTGCCAGAATAGGTCATGAGGTTTTTGTCAACGATATACAGGAATTTTTTGAGCAGGGATAAGGAGCTGTTTATTCCCTTGTATAAGGGAATGATCAGACCACACTGAGTATTGGTCTGGAAGCTTCATTACAGGAAGAAATGTTTAAGTTCTGCAAATTACAGTGTCAGGAGACTAGGCACCTGTGAGGCAATCGGATTGAGGTGTACAAGGCCTTGAATGGATTAAGTATGCACAATGCTCATAGGATTCTTTCTCTTGCTGAAATTACAAACCTGAGGGGGAGGACATAAACTGAAATCGAGGCAAGAAAACTGTTGAATAATACAAGATGAAAAAAAGTGGGAGAAAGCACTGAATTCTTGGGGAATCCCAGCATTAGTGGAGAAGTTACAAGACTGAGAGCCATCTACCATCACCTGTAATTAGCAGTCAGAGAGAAAATTGGATACCCCATTACAAAACCAATTGGCAATTCATAAGATGGTAGCTTATTTAGAAGACTTTTATGCCAAACACAATCGAAAGTCAAGAGCAATGCTAGTGTCACTTAACTTTTCCATTGAATTTACCCATAGATGGGTAACATAAGTCATTATATCACCAGTGGAGTGACAGTATCCATATTGGCAATCATTGATGAGACACTAGGTTTCTAAATAGTGTAGGTGCAGTTAATGAATTTCTCCATTACTTTAAAAAGACTAGAAGTAAGTCAAACAGGACAATAACTGGATGGGGGGGGATGTTACCCCTTTTAGGAACTGGTTTGATATGATCAAATTTCCAAGCAGAAGGAAAAACACCAGTGGATTAAAAAAGTGATGCAGAAAAGGAGTAAGCTCAGGAGCCAGGTTTTGAGAACAAGTGTAGAAATACTATCAGGAATCAGGACTGGGAGCTTTCTTAGCATCAAGATTGTTCAAAATCTTTTTGACATTCTTTTGATGGAAGACCACCAGAGGAATTGAATGGAACATACTGGGAATGGCAGGCGGTGGTTTACTGAGTTTACATTCATACAGTGATCATCACTACATAAATTAGAAGAAAGCAGACTGCTAGCATGTCAGCTTTATCTTCAGCTGATGTCACAATAGAACCATTCAGTTCTGATACTGGTGCGAACAGTGATGTGTAAAAGTTGCGACCAATAGCTTTGGCACGAAACCAGAATGCTCGAATGCCTATTTAAACAAGAAGCAAGTTCTCTTTTCTTATCCTGTTCAACATTTAGTTTGGACTGATTAATAAATGCTTTACAGTTGTTGCAAGCTTTGGCATATGCAGAAATTATATACTAGCCAGAAATATGTGTAATATAGCTATTGTTGCTGATGCACCAACAAACCCAACAACAACATATGCAGAAATTGAAGCTGGAGATTTGGATGCAAGCCAATTGTGATATGCAACATTCTTGAACAGTCTTAGCACACTTATTGGAAAATAAGCTTTAGATATAGGGAGAGATTTTAAGGTGGAATGTGAAAGAAAGCATTTGATCCCTACAAGAATAATTTCACCGACACAATATGAGCAAAAATTGACATCATCATCTGCTAGATTTCTGTTCTTCTTTTCCTTGGTTGAAAAACCAAGGAAAAGAAAAACAGAAATCTAGCAGATCATCCAATTTCACATTATTGTAATTCCAAACAACACATGGTTCAGAATGGACACAAGAGAAAAAGGCTCCATTGGAGAAGAGACCATCGCCAATTTGTGGTCTGAGGTGCCTAGAGGGCTGTTAACCTCATATTTATTTGTTCAAATGTGTACTTGAAAAGCTTATTCGTGAAAAATAAGATCAAGAGTGTTGACTGTGTCTGTACTGGTATGTAAATGAATAATCTCTGTGAGGTCATTAGTAATTGAAAAAGCCTCAGCATCTCGCCCAGTGTGTAAATTAACTAGAAAATGGAAGCCAAAGGAGTTGTGAAAATTAAAATCACCTAGGTAAGTTATCCCATTGTTAGGAAACGGATTGAAGAAAGTCATGGTTCAAAGAAAGGAAGTCAGAGTTCCAAATAATTAGTGGAGTTGGAAGAAAGTAGAGACAACAAATGAATTTGACAGAATGGGATAGCGAGATTTTAAGCCAGAAAAGATTGAAAAGAGGAGATTCTAAATTAGTAAGCCTCTGACAGGGAATATCAGAGCAGACATACGCACAAGTACCACCTTTGAAGTGAATGGAATTGTACAGTGAACTTAGGACAACTGAGATCAACAGTGGTTGAATTAACCAATAATTGGGATTCTGTCAAAAACAGGAAGTGAGGCTTCGCAGACACGCTACGTGGAAATGGATATCGAGACTGGAACTGAGACCACATATATGTGCGAAATAAATGAGAAAGTGTTTCGGAGTTTAGATTCTTTTTGCAGACAAGTTTGTTCTGTTAGTCTGACTATTCATGATTTATTCAGTAGTAAAAGGTAGAGAGAACATGTTGTATGAACTAATGAAATTTTTGGATATGGCACATATACAGTGAGAATATACCCAGCTCCTTGCACGCATGTACACACACACACACACACACACACACACACACACACACACACACACACACACACACACACACACACACACACACACACACACACACACACACACACACAACTCAGACTCCCTTCAGTAACTACCTGGCAGAGTACAGGCAGCAAAATTATACACTGGCTTATCCAGAAGCCTCCTAAAGAATTATCAATAGGTTCAGTCCAGTTTAGATCTGTACCCTCAAAATGTAAGGAAGGTCGGATCTTGTGATGATGCCCATCATAACCTCAAAAGACATGTCATACTGTGTGACGAAAGAGATGGGATGAGGCTAATCATGTGTTTCAGTAAACATAGCTTTAACAAGTACAGGTCACTGTTGAAAAAAAAAGCCGGGAATTAGGGTTGAATTTGAAAGTGTCTGCAATTCTGCCCAGAAAAGACAGGAGGGAGTATATGATGAGAGCCTTGTCAATCAATTCGACCCTGGAAAGATTGTGCAAGGCTCAAGGGGTAGAATTTTTTTCAGCCTGGTCTGTACTTGTTAACAGGAGAGACTGCTTCTACAGGGATGGGATACACTTAAATAGAGAGGGTGCAAGAATATTTGCTGATGCTATCGAGGCAGTGTTAGGTGGGTCGGAAAACTGCTAGCTTGGGGGGAGACAAAGACTAATGGATTAACAGTAGCCACTGGCAGAGGTGAAAGAGATTCTTGCACTGCTATTGGAATGAGTAGCAGCCAGGAAAACAAGATGCAGGGTTTTTCAGAGACTGCTGGGAGTCATTGCGGTACAAGTAACATGGGTTGTGTTAGGGTAGCTAAGAATAGAAACAGGTGCATGTATACTTGCATGTATACCAATGCTAGGAGTTTGGTAAATAAATTTGATGAATTTGAGGTATTGCTCAGAACATCCAAGGCAGATATTGTTGGGATATCAGAGATTGGTGTCATACAGATACTTTGTATAAGGAATGCAGAACTGGAATTTGGGGAGTACAATGTGTACAGGAAGGATAGGCAAGATAGGAAGAGAGGAGGGGTTATACTATTAGTTAAGAAACACATAAAATCCAAGGAAGTGAAGCCAGTCAACACCGCTGGACAGTGCAGTGTCGAGTCAGTTTGGTGTGACATAAGCAATGGGAGATCAAAATTGAGAGTAGGAGTGTGTGTTTTAAGCCTAATGACTCTGATGAGTATAATAAGGAACTCTACAGGTAACTGTACAGAGTGGGCCAGTAAATCAGAGAGTCTTATAATGGGGGATTTTAATTTCCCATATATTCACTGGAATTTGTGGGTGGGTCATATAGTAGCAAGGCTTTTGGGGATTTATTGGATGACTGTTTTCTACATCAGCATGTTTGGGAGGCAATTAGAGGGAGTAATACTCTTGATCTGATTATCAGTAGTGATTCTTCATGCATTAAGAATCTGCAGATAAAGGAACCACTAGGTGGCAGTGATCACAGTGTGCTGAAGTGGGATTTACTCAAAGAGGTAACTACCATCAGGGGTAAACGTAAGGGTTTTTGCTTTCGTAAAGGTGACTACGGTGGTCTGAGACAGTATTTAAATTCTATACGGTGGAACCAACTGATGATGTTATCAACAGCAAATTCAAAATGGGAAGCATTCAAAGAAATTATTTTGTATACAGGGTGTTTCAGTTAAACGTTTCAGAACTTCTAAGAGGGGTAGGGTACATCCTGACAACTCGAAATCATATAGCAATATGGGGTCGGAAATGCTTTCCTGAAGCGGTGTTGTACACAGAAGCACCATAAAGAAAAGAGACCGTAAGTGAGAAATCGTTTTAATAATACATGAAAAGAAGCAAAAGGTACATGGATTAAAGTAAGTGTTCGAAGTTTCTTCCACGGGCTACAATGCACGCCTCACATCTCCGACGCATGGACATCCGAACATTCTGGAATACTCCAGGCGAATTTCGAATTTCTTCGGCAGCTACTGCGATTCTTGCAACCAGCTCCTCAGCATTGTCAACAGGGGTGTCATAAACTAGCGATTTAATATGACCCCAGAAATAAAAATCAAGACATGATAGGTCGGGTGACCGAGCAGGCCAACGCACGGGACCACCACGTCCGATCCACTGTTGACCAAATGTGACATCCAGGTAGTTACGAACATCTCCGCTATAATGGGCAGGGGCTCCATCGTGTTGGAACCACATTGTCTGTTGCGTCGATGCAGAAATCTGTTCATCTCTCAAAAGTGGTGGCAATACTTGCTGCAGAAAGATCAAGTAGATAGGTCCGGTTAGACGACACGGTAACAGGTAAGGTCCGATGAGGTGATCTCCCATAATACCGGCCCATACATTGACCGAAAATCGAATCTGTGCTGCACGACGTCGTATTGCATGCGGGTTCTCGACCGCCCAGATATGGTCGTTATGCGTGTTGAAAATTCCTTCCCTTGTGAAGGATGCCTCATCGGAAAACAACACTTCAGCAGGAAAAAGGGGATTTGTAGCACATTTTCCAAGGTACCACTGTGCGAAAGCAATACGAGGTGCATAATCCTCCGGTTGCTGTGTCTGGACACGCTGCACGTGAAACGGTGCATGTCTTGTTCTCGGAGAATCCTCCAGACGCTGCAATGGGAAACCCCGACTGCGTTTGCTAGACTTCGTGTACTCGTTCTTGGATTCCCCTGTACATGCTGCAGCACATTCTGTTCGACGGCTGGAGTCCGTGCTGTTCTTACCCTGTCCCTGTCAGCTCTTTCAAATGAACCTCTCTCAGCTAACCTCTGGTGCAGTCTTGCAAAGAAATTATGACTGGGAATACCCTCGTCGGATATCGTTCCGCGTACAAACGCTGTGCGGCTGGCCCACTACAATTTGCAGCCCCGTACGCCAAATGCATATCGGCTAACTCTGCGTTCGTGTAATCATCCATCCTACTAACTTGGCGTTCTTGTTCAAGAAATTCGAAATTCGCCTGGAGTATTCCAGAATGTTCGGATGTCCATGCGTCAGAGATGTGAGGCGTGCATTGTAGCCCGCGGAAGAAACTTCGAACACTTACTTTAATCCATGTACCTTTTGCTTCTTTTCATGTATTATTAAAACGATTTCTCACTTACGGTCTCTTTTCTTTATGGTGCTTCTGTGTACAACACCGCTTCAGGAAAGCATTTCCGACCCCACATTGCTATATGATTTCGAGTTGTCAGGATGTACCCCACCCCTCTTAGAAGTTCTGAAACGTTTAACTGAAACACCCTGTATTTGTATGTTAAGCTACTAGGCTTTACATACAAACTAAGAAATATTGTTCAAGGTTTAGGCCTAAATGGACATCAGATGAAATAATGAGACATGTGGCAGAGAAGAAAAATGCATGGGATACATATAAATTAATGGGTGACATGGAAGCCTATGATAGATATAAAGCGGTCTGAAACCAAGTCACAAAGGAGATTAGGCAGGCAAAGGCAGATTATGAGAAATCCTTGGCAAAGGATGCAAAGAAAAAACAACAAAGAGTTCTTTACCTATGTAAACTCTAGAAGGAAAGGGATGAATCAGATTGGTACACTGGATATTGATGATTCAACTGTTGATGATCCTGCTCAGCTGGCTAACAAACTAAATGAGTATTTTGCATCTACATTCACCCATGAGGAGTTATTCAAGGAGGAGAATGCCAGAGGTGAGTTAAACAATGGCAGTGAGTTGGATGATTTTGTAATAACTGAGAGGAAAGTGGAGGAGAAATTGTTGAAGATAAACATAAAAAAAGCTCCCCGGGGTGGATGGGATCTATCCAGTTATATTAAAAGAGGCAGCAAAGGAAGTAAGCAAACCCTTAGCCATAATTATGAGAGCTTCTTTGGAAGCTCTCATAATTATGGCTAAGCGTTTTTTTGCAGGAGAAACCCCATGGACTGGAGATGTGCAAATGTGACACCAATTCACAAAGGAGGATCAAAGAGCGACACAAGTAATTATAGACCTGTTAGTTTAACTTGTGTTCCAGGAAAATTAATGGAGGCACTGGTTAAAGAAGCACTGCAGGATCATCTAGACAAGACTTCAGTTATACATCGGACACAGCATGGTTTTGTTTAGGGAAAGTCTCGCATGACCAATTTGATTGAATACTATGATGTGGTCATAAAGAAACTGGATGCATGGAATAACTACGAAAGTTGGCAGGGTTGTTAAGGACACTAATGACAGTACGCTTCTGCAACAGGATCTAGAAAAGTTGAACATATGGGCTGAGAGGTGGCAAATGAAGTTTAACATTGACAAATGTAAAGTACTACATATGGGAAGCAGCAACCCCAGAGTGATGTATCAATTCTGTGGTAGAGAACGAAAAGGACCTGGGGCTAATTGTGCAGGCAGATATGAAGTTTTCTGAGCAGTGCAGATGGTCTGCAAGAGTTGCTCATAGTGTTTTGTGAATGATATACAGGAATTTTTCTAGCAGGGATGCGGAGGTGATTATCCCCTTATATAAGGCAATGATCAGGCCACATCTTGAGTACTGTATACAAGTCTGGAGACCTCATTTTAAGAAGGATGTAGAGTTGTTGGAACGAGTACAGAGAAGGGCAACAAGATTAGTGAATGGAACAAAGGGTTTACTCTTACAAAGAAAGGCTTAAATTTTGTGAATTACAGTGTCTGGAGACTAGGCAACTGCGAGGTGATCTGATTGAGGTGTATAAAGCCTTGAATGGTTTGAGCATGCTTAATGCTGATCGACGAGTTCTTCCTCTTGCTCAGAATAATCATTTGAGAGGGCATAAATTCAAACGAGGAAAGACAGATGTAGGATAGATGTGCAGAGGTTTGCCTTTTGCCAGCGGGTGGTTGGTTGGTTGGTGGAACAGACTTCCATCCTTTGTTGTGGAAGTTGATAGCCTAAATATATTTAAGGCTGAGCTGGACATGTACTTGGAATGAACGGAGGGGTGAAATGGGAGCGTGTTTTTTTTTTTGGCTGATGCTGCATAAGCTTGCTTTCTTGCATCATTTGCCTCTACTAAAGCTAATGCTAGTAATAGTAATTCACCGGCTGATGAGAGTTATCTATCACCTAGTATTGCCCAGTAACACAGAGTGGTGGCATTTCTCTGTGTGGTGTAAATGTCACACCTCGACCCACGCCTAGGTTGGTTTACATTTATGTGGTCGCCTCCAGTATAGATGCTGTTATTTCAGGACTTGCACATGGGATTACACCCAGGGTTCCTAACAGTGCTAACATTTTTATTGTAATACTTGAGAGAATGTCTGCGCCAGTCTCAAGAACCTGTTGAAAAGGGTAGAGGAAAAGAGCAAAGTGATTGGTAAATGGTACAACGATGGGGGTATTCTTATCAAGCGATACAAGTTTTGTAAATTACAGTGTCTGGACTCCAAGTATCTGCCGGGTGATCTGACTGAGATGTTCAAGGCTTTAATAGGTAAATAGTAAATTAAATGTTGTGCATATTTTTACATTTCGTCACATGACATACACACATGGGGGGCTCAAATTTAAACTCAGAGTACCACATTGCAAACTGCAGTGAAATTGTTCTTTTGCTGAAGCATGATTGATTGTTGGAATAAACGTCTACCCACTCTTGTGGAATTTAGAAGTTTAGCTAAATAAAAGGAGGGATTGAATAAACAGTTGAAAGAAACAGGTTAATGAAGTGGGGGAAGGTGACAATGGTTACTTTATTTTATTTATTTATTCATTATATTTTATTTTTTTGGCTGGTGCTAGATAAGATTACTTCCTTGCTCATTTTGTCAATAATAATACCAAGGACAAGATAGTGTGCCAAGATCTTGTGGGGAGGGCATGACTGATTGACAATTTAATGATATTGTAACTGCCACAAATGGTATAGCATATTATACAATACATATCTATTTGTTCTAATGTAGTAACGTGTTAATAAAATTCTGGGGGAAAAATTAAAAAAAAAAAAATCAAAATTTTCAGAGCTTACATGCACATATAAGCATGACATTGTGCATGCACTCAGTAATTAATAGAAAGCATAATTGAGTGTTGAATTTTATTTCCTTTAGGAGAGAAAAGTCTTAGTAATTAAATATATTAAAAATAGTAAAAAATATTAAAAATAATGTAAAAACAAAGTGTACATATTGAACTTACTTGGTTAAATAATTTACTCAGAGAATTCTTCAAAAATCAGACTATGGAGGTCAAAGTTGGGCAAAAGAAATGAGCTAAGAAATACAAAGGGCAAATGAAGTCTGTGGGATGAAAAGCTTTACCATGCATATTTAAGTTCAGATATTATTAGAATTAGTGGATATATATGATGCAAGAAAGCAAGTTTATATAGCATCAGCAGAAAAAAAAAAAAACCTTCCTGTTTCACCCATCCATTCACTCCAAAGGTTTGTCTAGTTCACCCTTGAGTTTATCTAAGCTGTCAACTTCCACAATGACAGATGGAAGTTTGTTCCAGTAATCAACAACCCGCTGCCTAAATTCAGGGTAGTGGAGAATGAAATTCTACAACTATCTTTCCTCAATTTGAATTTATGCCCCCTAAGGTGTGAAATCTGAGAAAAAGGAAGCATCCCATCAGCATTGAGCTTGCTCAAACCATTCAAGCCCATATACACCTCAATCAGATCACACTGCAGGTGCCTAGTCTTCAGACGCTGCAATTTGCAGACCTTGGGACTTTCTTGGTAACAGTAGCCCTACGTTCCACTTGCTAATGTCATTATCCTTCTCTGTACTCGTTCTAGAATTAATCGCTCTACTTCATTCCAAATGAAGACTCTAGACCTATATGCAGTACTCAAAGTGTGGCATGACCACTGCCTTATACAAGGGGATAATCACCTTCTTGACCCTGCAAGCAAAATTCCTATATATCATTGATAAGACCCCATGAACTACTCTTGCAGCCTGTCGGCAATACTCAGAGAACTTCATACCTGACTGCACAATTACCCTTAGGTCTTTTCCATTCTCCACTACCCTGAGTGTAGTACCGCACAGTTGGTATGTTACTCTGGGGTTACTGCTACCCATATGCAGTACTATGCATTTGTCAATATTAAATTTCAGTTGCCAACTCTAAACCCATCTGCTCAACTTTTCTAGATCCTGTTGCAGTAGCATACCGTCCTTACTGTCATTAACAGCCCTACCAACTTTTCTATTGTCTGCAAACTTTGACATTAAGCCTGATATACCTTCATCAATATCATTAATAAATACAGAAAACAACAATGGGCTCAACACAGACTCTTGGGTGACTACACTAATAACATTAGTCCACGAAGAGCAGTTTTCATTGATTACCACTCTCTGTCTTCTTCCATTCAACCTTCCTTTTATCTAAAGCAGCAACTTACCCTTAATGCCATACTGATTCAACTTATATAGTAGTCTTCCATGTGCAACAGTATGAATTACTTGCTCTACGAGTAATTCATACTGTAATTACTCGCAGAATGAAATTTTTCTAAAATCCAAGTATATAATATCAAAATTAATTTTTGCATCTAGTTCCTTTGTGACCACATCATAGTATCCAATCATATTGGTGAAACAAGACTTTCCCTTAACAACCCCATGCTGTGTCTGAACTATAATTGCAGCCTTGTCTAGATGATCCTGCAGTGCTTCTTTAACCAGTGACTCCATTATTTTTGCTGGACAGAAGTTAAACTAACAGGTCTATAATTATCCGTGTCACCTTTTGATCCCTCTTTGTGAATTGGGGATATATTTGCACATCTCCAGTCCATGGAAATCACCCCGAGTGCAAGGATGCCCTCATAAGCATGGCTAAGGGCTTGCTGACTTCCTTTGCTACCTCATTTAATATAAGTGGATAGATTCCATTCACCCCAGGTGCCTTCCTTATATTTAACTTCAACAATTTTTACTCCACTTTGCTCTCAATTATTAAAAAATCATTTAATTCCCTGTTAGAGTCTGATAAGATTCTGGCCTAGACTTCCCTGCAGAATTCCTCCTGTGTGAATGTAGATGCAAAATACTCATTCAGTTTGTCAGCTACCTGAGCAGAATCATTGACAATCGAACCATCGATATCAAGTGGACCAATCTGATTCATCTTCTTCCTTCTAGAGTTTATATAAGTAAAGATGTCTGCTGTTTTTCTTTGCATCCTTTGCCAAATATTTCTTGTAATCTGCCTCTGCTTATCTAACTTCCTTTGTAACTTGATTACAGATTATTTTTTATCTATCACAGCCATCTGTGTCTTCTGATAATTTATATGCATCCCATGCATTTTTCTTCTCTGTCACAACACTCATTAGTTCATCTGACATCCATTTAAGCCTAAACCTTGAACAGTATTTCTTAGTTGGTATGAAAAGCCTAGTAGCTTTTAAGATTAATTCCTTGTTTTTTTTTTTGTTTTTTTTGTTAGTTGTTGGCACATCGGCTTCTGTGGCCACAATGCACCTTCCAAAGTTTTTGCATTTACTCTGATCCAAGCCAGGGGTGGAATTCGAACCCAGAGCCTTTGGGTTGCCAGGCAGGTACCTTACCCACCCAGCTAGCCCGGTCGGCATTAATTCCTTGAATGCTTTTCACTTAGAATTTGCTCTTGGTAACATCATCAGTTGGTCCCACTGTATAGAATTTAAATACTGTCTGAGACCATCGTAGTCACTTTTACGAAAGCAAAAACTCTTCCCCATACCCCTGATGGTAGTTACATATTTGAGTAAATTGCACGTCAGTACACCGTGACCGATGTCACCTAGCCGTTCCTTTATCTGCAGATTCTTACTGTATGAATATTCACTGCGATAATCAGATCAAGAGTATTTCTCCCACTGGTTGCCTCTTGATCATGTTGCTGTGGAAAACAATCACCAAATAAATGCACAAAAGTCTCTCTAGTATGCGAGTGGCCGAATGCAAGTTACAATTTATATCTAGGAAGTTAAAATCCTCCATTATAAGACTATCTGATTTACTGGCCCACTTTATATCTCTGTACATTTGTTCGTTGTACTCGTCAGTCATTAGGCCTATGGCACACTCCTACTAGCACTGGGAAAGTTCAATTAAAGAATTTAGATTTCCCAGTGATTATTTCACACCAAACTGACTCAACACTGTATTGTCCACCAATGTCAACTGGATGCACTTCCTTAGATTTTATGCATTTCTTCACTTTTTATGTAACTAACAGCATGACCTATCCTTTCTGTACATATTGTATTCACCAAATTCCAATTCTGCATTGCTTATAACTGTGTTACACCACGTCTCTAATAAGTCAACAATATCTGCCTGAGATGTCTTGACCAGCACCTCAAATTCATCAAATTTATTTACTATACTCCTAGCTTTGGTGCACATGCAAGTATACATACACCTATTCTTACTCTTAGTTACCTAACACAGCCCAAGTATTTACTCGTTCCATGATGATTCCCAGCAGTCCTTTTCCCCAAAATCCCCAACACATCGCTTTCCAGGCTGCTGATCATTCCAAAAGAAGCAGTGTAAGAATTACTTTCACCTCTGCCTGCAGCTACCATTACTCTATTAGTCTGTGAATCCCCACTAGCTAGCAGTTTTTTGACCTAAGTAACACTGGCTTGACAGCATCAGCGACCCATTTCACCCCAAGGACTCACATCTGGTGAGTATGGGCTTGGCACACCCAGGGTCCTGAGCTGGATATCATCATTTCTCTCTCTCTCTCTCTCTCTCTCTCTCTCTCTCTCTCTCTCTCTCTCTCTCTCTCTCTCAGGGTAGCTTGGTAATTTTTTTTGGCGGCTGGTGCAGCATTAACCTCAGGCTTCCTTGCACCATATGACTAATAATAATAATAATAACTGAGGCAGTGATAATAACCTAACACTGCCGCAATAGCATCAGATATCAAATCTGAATGGATCTATTTTTGTACATTATAATGGTAAAATTTTCCACTATCAAATATATGTTTGTTGATGGCATTGGCCTTGAGGTCTGCATCTACAAAGATAAATCTTTGTCGATGTAAACCTCAAATGCGTATATCATTTGAAAAGCCTTCAGGAATCAAGTTTATGATATTAACCAGAATTTAAAGAGTTATTTTAATTATCACATTAAGTAACTGTGCATCTGTGCAAATAACTAACTGATATTGTAAATCATGATATTATAAACACAGCTTACCAACAGTGGAATGGAGAGAAGAGTTTCATGTCTGTGTTTTTTTATACTGTGAATATATTCACATTAGTTCCCCACAACTATTCCTTGATTCGTTAGACAGAAAATTGAACGAAATAATATAAATGAAAAATTTATATGAAAAATTTCTGGAGGTCGCTACCATAAAACAATAAAAGCAATTTGCACTTTCTGGTTTATTGGGTTTTTCTGTTAGTGCATCTAATTATAACTGGGTAATAAACTCGATCTCATTGCTTTTGTAATAAACAAAATTGATTCAGAAATGAAGACGATTAAGAAGTACAAAGCAGGACAAAGTTTGTCATCTACTGCATGGAATTAGGTCTTGCTGCTTCAACAGTGAATACTATTTTAAGGGACAGTGCACATATAAAGGAATGCATTAAAGGATAAATGCATTTAAGATCAACAGTGATCACAAAACAGCATTCAGGTGCTATATCAAAAATGGAAAAGCTATTAATAAGCAAGTGCCCCCCGAGACTAATGGCCATTCAAGCAAAAGCAAGAAGTATTTATGAAGATATCAAGGATAAGTACGGCAAACTCCAAGTCAAAGTTTGTGGCAAACAATGGGTAGTTTAATAGGTTCAAGCATCGTGCTGGTTTCTACAACATTAAAGTATACAGTGAAGTCGCCAGTGTCAATTCTGCAGCTGCTGTTAAATTTTGTGATGTTGGAAAAAACCTCTTCTAAATCTCAACAGCCCACAACTTCCACAGTGGTGTGCTTATCAGATGGAGAGTTAATTCTGGCAATGATGCTAGAAAGGTAAGATGCTGATGTTATGCCTATCTCCTCTCTCCTTTTGTAATTTTATAATTTTGAAAGTTTTGTAATTTTTCCTGCCCACGAGATAAAAAAAATTTGAATAAATAATTCTATTTACATGTTCGCGAACATTTCTTTTTTGGTTCAATCAAATTCAGTGTGCATAGTTGCGAGTGCTGAAAAAGCATTTAGGGAAAGTCTGACAAGTAAAATTCAACTAACATAGAGTTCCATGGAATGCAACCCTTATGTAAGTCTGGGAGTGGCTGTATTGACCATTATGATAAATTTGCTAACCAAGGAAATCAATCAATTTACTTTTTGTTTAATCATAAAATTTAATAAATAAACAAATTTTATAACAGGATGTTTTTATTTATTTACATATTTCAGATAAACTATATAAACATGCTCATCTAGTTTAGTTTTATTGCCTTGCCTTGAAACAGATCCTGTATCTGAGTTGAATAACGGTTTGAATGATTTTCTAACACAAAATGTTTTTTGTCCTTCATTTCTTCCACGTGTTTGTATATTTTCCAAAGATAATTGAGTATATGTTGATGCTATTGCTGGTATTATTTATATAGTGGATTAGCATTTAAGGTTATACTTTGCTGCAAGCATTATCTCCGTACATATGTGTGTTCATAAGCTGATTTGCTTGTTGCGTAAACTGAAAAATCCAGAATAACTCACAGGGGAAACTACTTCCTCTTCAACAGATTGGGCTAATACAGTCCTGACAGAAGAGGTCTTTAAGAATTCTTCCATTCTCCAATGGGATTTAAACCTAGACCCCTCCAAGTGAGTGATAAGTGGCAAAACTACTAAACTGTCATAGAGTAGAGCTGTTGATGTGGCATTATAAGTACAACTACTAAAGATCAACATACTATTATACTATCCATACTGACATAAATATTTTTTAATATAATCACGAAGCACTTATAGTAAGTATAATAAAATTAGCAATTTCTGGATTGAACTGTATCCTTCTGGCATAAATTTGCAAATGGACCCAAAATCTACTTCTTGCTACAGTAATCCTTTTCATCCAAAAGCAAAACAATCATAGCAAGTTCTCTTGTTAAAAATGTAGCCATTTTTTATTCCAAGTGCAAAAGATACTAGCAGACAATGCAAAAATTATTTTCATTTTTATTTCTCTTAAGAGACACCCAGTTACAGCCTTTTAAGGAGGTAGGCGAGGGTATATACATACATATTTTATTATTCAACAGAAAATCATGCTATATGCAATTATACAATAGAATTTAAGTGTGCATAATGCTTGTACTGTTACTTTTGAAACACTGCTACATTTAATTTATGACTTGACAAGGAATTAATGAAAGTTTAACCAAATTTAACATAAAAATGTTTATAGCAAGACAATAAAAAATTATAAAACAATATAACTGTAGGCATGACAGTAATACAACACAACACAAAATAAGGATTTATTGTTTTTAGCAATCAGTTTTCTTCTGCAGCTTCTCTTAATTGCATGATTAACTGCACTTAAAGGGGAATTTGAAGGTAGGCATTTTGAAAAACTGTACTATTTTCTGTAGTATTATTTGTGTGCATAACAATTCTGATGTAAGCATTTATGGAGATTGTAGATCCTGACAGTGGACGGAAAAAACAACTTTTTGGCTACATGAATGCGCTTCTGAGTGCTGGAGGTTCTTTTTTCATCACCATTTATTTCACATAAGGGGAATGAAAACAAGGTTTTTGTATCCTTGAGGTTTGGTCCTTAAGGCTGTCACAAAAATTCTCTCTGGTATGTCAAACTGGGCTTGCTACCTGAGAGTCTAAAATGCTGATTGAATTGATATTCAGGTGACACTCATCTAAATTTGGTGAAGTCTGGTCGATCTGTGACAGCCAAATCCTTTACTTGCACCTTCATGATGGTGGGACTGTTAGTAACTCTGGGTCATCATCAGCCATTTTCAATCCACTGCAGGATGAAGGCCTCTCCAGCAACTTTCCAGTTCCTTCTGTTTTGAGCACTGGCCATCCATTTACTACTCAAAGACTCATGAATTTCATCTATCCATCTCTGCCTTTGTCTTCCAGGTTTTCTTCTAGCTCCTCTTGGGTACCATTCTGTTATTTTCTTAGTCCATCTGTCATCATGTCTTCGAGCTATGTGTCCTGCCCAAGACCATTTTAGTTCTTTAGTTTTGATAAGAATGTCCTTTACTTGAGTTTGCTGCCTAATCCATGCGTTTCTCTTCTTATCTAACAGTCTGATTCCCAATATAATTCGTTCCATTCTTCGCTGTGTAGTTCTTAGCTTCTCTTCCATTCTTTTGGTGAGTGCCCAAGTTTCACTTCCATAAGTCATGGTGGGGAGTATACATTGGTTCATTATTTTACGTTTCAGACAAACTGGGATATTGCTCTTCAGTATGTGACTATATTTCCTGAATGCTATCCATCCAAAATTTATTCTTCTCTTGACTTCCAGCCATTTATCATTATTACAGCTAATAACTTGTCCCAGATAAGTATATGACTCCACCTTTTCAATTACTGCTCATTCAATCATTATTTCCCTTTCCGTGGCATACTTGTTCATCATTACTTTTGTTTTAGCCATATTCATCTTTAGTCCAAAATCCTTACTAACTGTGCATAACTGATTAAGATTTTCCTCTAATTCTTTGGGATCGTGGCTTATGACCACAATGTCATCTGCAAATCGTAAATGGTTTAGGTACTCTCCGTTCACATTGACTCCTTTCTGCGACCAGTCTAATCTTCTGAAAGCTTCCTCAAGGGCAGCAGTAAACAGCTTCGGAGATATTGTGTCTCCTTGTCGAACTCCTTTCTCGATTTTAAATTTGCTACTGTCTTTGTCTAGTCTAATAAAGGATGTAGCACTCTCATATATTTTCTTCAAAATCATAATATATGGAGTATCTATGCCTTGTCTTTCCAGTGCCTGAAACATTGCCTTATGCTGTATGGAGTCAAATGCCAGGCATAATGGTGTTTTATATTCATTTGTTTTCTCCATTAGCTGTGATATTACGTGAAGGTGATCCATAGTTGGGAATCCTGTCCTAAAGCCAGCTTGCTCTTTCGGTTGATTCTCATCAAGTATTCTTTCTAATCTGTTAGTAATGACCCTTGTGAACAACTTGTAGATATGGGATAACAAGCTAATTGGTCTATAATTTCCAATTTCTGATTTATCTCCTTTCTTATGCAGCAAAACTATGATTGCATTATTCCACTGCTTAGGCATCACACCTTTTCTAATGCACTTTGTGAAGAGCCTTGCCAGTTTTTGTGTTATGTCTCTTCCTCCCAATTTTAACAACTCTACAGTAACTTCATCTTCCCCCGGGGCTTTCCGATTCTTCATTTTCTTCAATGCATGTTCTACCTCATCAGGAAGAATATCGGGTATGTCGTATGTGTTGCTACTTTGCAATCCATGTTCCCCACTGCTGGTATCATTCCCTCGCTCCTTGTATAATTCTCTATAGTAGACTTCTGCTATTTGAATTATGCCTTCTCTGCTGTTTATAAGTACACCATCGCTATTCTTCAGTTTCAGTATCATTTGTCTTTCTGTATTACTGCTCATGGCTGCTGATTTAAATCCTTTGTTTTCCCTTAATGCTTGTTCTACTTTTCTTGTGTTAAATCTTCTTATGTCCTCTCTGAGTCTCTTTCTAATGGCTTTGCATAACTCAGTATACTCAATTTTCTCCCTGTCAGTGTTTTTCTTGCTCTTCATTTGTCGTCTTTGGTTCATCATGACAAGTGTTTCTTGACTAATTTTTTCTTCTTTGGATTTCTGTTTCCCTATAGGTTTCTTGGGCTTTATCACTTTCAGAAAGTTGTAATATTCCTCGTCGATATCTTGGTCCTGAGCAGTCTGCAGAAGCTCAAACTTGTTCTTAAGTTCCAGTACATACTGCTTTTTCTCCTCCTCTGTTATTTCAAAGACCTTTGTATTATTTACTCGAGTCAGTTTTTTCCTTTCCTTTCCTACATCTATATCAAGTGTATATCAACTCTGGGTATAACCCCCAAGAGCAAGTTATCAAATACAGCACCTAGTATACTGAAGGTGACCACCTAGGTGTGAACCAATGTAAGGGGATCGAGGTGTGGTGCCTACACTAAACAGAGGAATGCTGCCCTTCTGTGTTACCAGGCAATACTAGGTGGTAGATGACTCTCATCAACTGGTGCAATACCACCACTTTGCTTACTGGAGGCTTGAAAGGATGGAACCCATGTTCAGTCTCCAGAGCAAAGCTCCGGCAAACCCCCCCCCCCCATCTCTTCCACCACAGTAATCACTGATGTCCTTTGCTGTTATGTTGAACATAATGGAGAGATTCAGTCTTTATTACATTTTAAGGGTACCGCTCTAAAATGGTATTTGCAGGCTGGATTGTCCACTAGATTGTCCAATGGACCGAACCCATTGGTAACTTTCTAGGAGGCTTCCAGATCAGCTAGTGTATAATCTCACTTCTCGCTGCCTCTACTCTGCCAGATAGTGATTGAATGGAGACTAGTAGCGTGTAAGTTGGGGCACTGTTGAAGCCACGTCATATATCAAGGAGCTGGGTATATTCTTACAATGTGTATGCCATATCCAAAAATTTCATTACTTCATACAGCATATCCTCCCCACTTTTTCTTACTACTGAATACATCATGAATTCTCAAACTAATAGAACAAATTATCTGCGAAAACATTTAAATCTCCAAAATCACTTCCTCATTCATTTCACAAATGTGTGGTCTCAGTTCCAATCTCAATGATATTCACTTCCACTTACAGTGCAAACCCCATGTACTTTTTTTTTGACAGAATCCCAGATACCAGTCGATTCAACCACTGCTCATCTAAATTGACCAAATTATTCACTACATGATTCCTTTTGCTACTAAGGTGGCAACTGTCTTTTTTCGATATTCTCTGGCTTAAAATGTCTCTACCACATTCTGTCAAATTCATCTATTATCTCTATCATTCTCCCAACTCTACTAATCACTTTGAACTCTTAGACTTTCACTCTTTGAACTCTTAGACTTTCTCTAGTCCAACTTTCCTAGCAATGAGGTAATTTTCCTTGGTGATTTTAATGTTCATAACTCCAGCTGGCTTCCGTTTTCTATTCACACAGACCCAGCTGGTCAAGATTTGGAGGCTTTTGCAATTATAATAACCTTGCACAGATTGTTCATTTGCCTACCACAATTGACCTACCGATCCTAACCACACAGCCAACATGCTTGGAGTGAGTGATCCTCTAGGCACCTCAGATCACAACTTGGTGACGGTCTAATCAAGGAAAAGAAGAAGAGAAAGATTACTGTTTCAAATCTTCTGATGTCAAACTTTTCTCAGATTATGTCAGTGAAATTATTCTTGGATGGATCAAATCCTTTATTCCATACTCCACCTTAAAATCTCATCCTTTACCTAAATCTTAGTTTTCCAATAAATGTGCCAAGGCTGTTCATGATAAAAATGTTGCCTATTGCAATTGGCTTGTATCAAAACCTCCAGATTAATTTTCTGCCTACACCAAAGCTCACAACAACTGTAAAACAGTTATTAATCAGTCCAAACTAGATTTCAAGCAAGCTAAGAGTAGAAAAACTTGCATTCTATCAAACTGGTCGTCAAGCACTTTGGTCTCTTGCTAAAGCTATTGCCTACAAATTTTGCCCATCTTTATTCCCACATCAACCAAAACCAGATATTTCTATTGCCACCTTAACAAAAGGTAAAGCTGACATACTAGAATTATACTTTTATTCTAACTAGTGTATTGATGATTTATGCAAACCACCTCCTACCATTCAAAGTACAGTTCACTCAGTTCCTCCTGTGGTCTTCTGTCAAAAGAATGTCCAAAGAATTTTGAACAATCTTGATGCTAAGAAAGCTCCAGGTTCTGATGGCATTAGTAGAGGTATACGATACAAGAAAGCAAGCTTATGCAGAAAGGCCAAAAAAAAAAAAAAAAACCCTCTCATTTCACCCCTCCGTTCATTCAAAAAGCCTGTCCAGCTAAGCCTTAAATTTATTTAGTCTTTCAACTTCCACAACAAAAGATGGAAGTTTCTTTCACAAATAAACTACAGCTAGCTAAAGTCAAATTTCCATACATTTATTCTACAACTGTCTTTCCTCAATTTGAATCGTGCCCCTATCAGGTTCTTAATCTAGGCAAGAGGAAGAATCCCATCAGCATTCAGCTTGCTCAATCCATTCAAGGCCTTATAACACCTCAATCAGATCACTTCACAGGTGCCTACTCTCCAGGCACTGCAATTTGCAGAACTTAACCTTTCTTCATAAGAGCACCCCTTTGTTCCCCTCACCAATCTTGTTGCCTTTCTTTGTACCCGTTCTAGCAACTCTACATCCTTCCTAAAATGAGGCCTCAGACCTGTACACAGTACTCTAGGTATGGCCTGACCATTGCCATCTATAACGGGATAATCATCTCCCTGGCCCTGCTAGCAAAATTCCTATATATCATTGACAAGACTCCATGACCTGTCCTGGCAGCCTCTCTGCACTGCTCAGCAAACTTCATATTTGACTGCACAATTACCCAGGTCTTTTTCACATTTCCACTTCCCTGAGTGTAGTATCACACAGCTGGTACGTTTTTCTTCAGTAATTGCTACCCGTATGTAGTACTTTGCATTTGTCAATTTAAACTTCAGTTGCCACTTCTCAGCCCATTTACCCAACTTATCTAGATCCAGTTGGAGTAGCATACTGTCTACTGTTACTAACAACCCTGCCAACCTTTGTGTCATCTGCAAACTTGGACATTAAACCTGATATACCTTCATCGATATAACTGATAAATATACAAAACAACAATGAGCCCAACACTGAACCCTGGTGAACTGCACTAGTAACATTTGTCCACAAAGAGCAGTGTCCATTGATTACCACTTTCTGTCGTCTCTCAGTCAACAATTCCTTTATCCATTGTAGCAACTTACCTTTAACATACCTTTCCAATTTGTACAGCATTCTTCCATGTGCAACAGTATCAAAAGCTTTCTTGAAATCCAAGTATATGATATCAAAATTATTTTTGGCATTCAGTTCTTTTGTGACCACATCATAGTATCCAATCAAATTGGTCAGAAAAGACCTCCCTTTAATGAACCCATGCTGTGTCTTAACTATTGCTGCAGTCTTGTCTAGATGATCCTGTACTGCTTCTTTAACCAGTGATTTCATTATTTTCCCCGGAATACAAGTTAAACTAACAGGTCTATAGTTACCTGTGTAACTATAGACTTTTGAACCCCCGTTTGTGAATTGGTGATACATTTGCACACCTCCAGTCGATGGGGACCTCCCCTGAGTCCAAAGAAGCTCTCATAATTATGGCTAAGGGTTTCCTTACTTCCTTTTCTGCCTCCTTTAATATAACTGGATAGATCCCGTCCACCACAGGTGGCTTCCTTATGTTTAACTTCAACAATTTACCCTCCACTTTGCTCTCAGTTATTATAAAATCACTTAGCTCCCTGTTAGAGTTTGATAAACTTCTGGCATTCCCCTCATTGAATAACTCCTCATGTGTGAATGTAGATGCAAAATACACATTTTGTTTATCAGCTACCTGTGCATAATCATCAATAGTCGACCCATCTATGTTAAGTGGTCCAATATGATTCATCCCTTTCCTTCTACAATTTACATAAGTAAAGAACTCTTTACTGTTTTTCTTTCTTTGCATACTTTGCCAAAGATTTCTCGTAATCTGCATTCACCTGCCTGACCTCCTTTGTGGCTTGATAACAGACTAGTTTATATCTGCCATAGGCTTCTGTGTCACCTGATATTTTAAATGCGTTCCATACATTTTTCTTTTCTATCACAAGCCTCATTAGTTCATCTGACATCCATTTAGGCCTAAACCTTCAACAGTATTTCTTAGTTGGAATGAAAAGCCTAGTAGCCTCCAAAATTAAGTCTGTGAAGGCTTCCCATTTAGAATTCAAGATTGGAACATCATCAGTTGATCCCACTGTACAGAATTTAAAAACTATCTGAAACCCATGTAGTCACCTTTATAAAAGCAAAAGCCCTTCCCTTTAGCCTTAATTGGTTGTTACACCTTAAATAATTCTCACCTCAGTACACTGTGATCAATGTCACCCAGTGGTTCCTTTATCTGCAAATTTTTAATGCATGAATAATCATTGCTGATAATCAGATCAACAGTATTACTCCCTCTGGTTACCTCTCGAACATGTTGCTGCAGAAACAGTCATCCAATAAATCCAAAAAAGTCTTGCTAGTGTGCGAGTGACCAACCAAGAAATTTCAGTCAATATCTGGAAAGTTAAAAGCACCCATTATAAGATTCTGATTTACTGGCCCACTCTATTTCTCTGCACAATTTCTCATTATACTCATCAGATTCGTTAGACCTATAACACACACACCTACTCTCATTTTTCATTTCCCAGTGCTTATGTCACACCAAACAGACTCAACATTGCATTGTCCACCAACATCAATTGGATGCACTTCCTTAGATTTTATGTTTCTTAACTAACAGCATAATCCCTCCTCCCTTCCTATCCTTTCTGTATACATTGTACTCCTCAAATTCCAATATAATGTCTGCCTTTGATGTCTTGAATAGCACTTCAAGCTCATCAAATTTATTAACTCTACTCCTAGCATTGGTGTACATGCAAGTATACGTACACCGTTTCTACTCTTAGTTACCCTAACACAGCCCATGTATTTATTTGTTCCACTATGGCTCCCAGCAGTCCTGGAAATCTCCACTGCCTTGCTTTCCAAGCTGTTGCTCATTATATTATTTCTCCACTTGTTCTCATAACCTGTGCTCCTGAGCTTACTCGTGTTCTGTGTTGCCATTTTTCAGAAAGCTTGCATCATATGCCTCTACTAATGCTAATGCTCATTTCCTAGTAAGAGCACCCTTTTGTTCCCCTCATTAGTCTTTTCTCTGCACCCACTCCAAAAGATCCACATCCTTCCATAAATGAGACTGCTAGACGACCTGTATGCATACTCAAGATGCGACTTAACCTAACCATTGCCTTATCCAAGGGAATAATGACATCATTATCCCTACTGGAAAAATTCCTATTTATCATTGACAAAATCCCATGGGCTAGCTTGGCAGCCTGTCTGAACTGCACAAGAACTTTTTATCTGACTGTGCAGTTATTTCCAGATCTAGTTCATTCTCTACTAGTGTTACTCCACAGCTAGTATATTAATTTGAGATTACTGCTGCCCATATGAGGTACCTTGTATTTGTCAATTCAAACTTGAAATTGCCAATTTTCAGTTGGCTGCCTAATTTGTCTAGATCTTGTTGCAGTTGCATACCCTGATATGATTTCATCCATCATATCATTAATAAATAGTGAAAACAACAATGAGTCCAGCAATAAACACTGGGGGGGGACTCCACTAATAACAACTCTCTGTCTTCTCCCACTAAACCACCCCTTCATAACTTGACCATAATGCCACACTGCTCCAATTTGTACAGAATTCTTTTATGTACAACAGTATTAAGAGCTTTTCTGAAATTTAAGTATATGACGTCAAAATTAATGTTTGTATCCAGTTCCTTTGCCTTTGTGTTAGGGTATCCAATCAGATATTCAATCCAAGATATCCAAGAGTATGCACAGAAAGTTTCAAATGATTGTTTCTGGCCTATGTGCTGATTTTATTGATGGCTCCTTGCATTTGCCTTTTGACATCTTGCACATTTTGGTAATGGTAAGATAGGTTGAAATCATCTACATATAGAGCACAGACTACTGTATTTGGTATCTGCTCCATAACATAATTTATCTATATAGCAAACAGGGTTGTACTAAAAATAGATCCTTGAAGTACTCCCTCTTTCTGGTAGAATAGCTTGGATAGTGTAATCTGAATTTGAACTTCAAAGGTTCAGTTTTGTAATAAGTTCCAGATGCAGTGATAGTTGTCCTCTCAGTCCAAAATTGTTTGTCTCTTAGTATTCTGAAACAGCATCACATGGTATCACATTATTTCACTACATCAAAACAAACTATGATTAGGTGTTCTTTCCTTATGAAAGCATTGTGTTATGTTATTTTCCTTCACACCAATTTAATGTAGGAAAATAAAATATGAAATATATGTATGATATATTTAGATCTATTTCAATTTACAGTAGCAATCTCTCAGCGCCCTGTGTGAGATTTTTTGGTGCACCCTTTCCAACTTCCTACTAAGTTTATGCATTATATTTTTATTATTAACTGAAAAATACTTACTTTTTTATTTTAAAAAAGAAACAATGTATGAGAGCCCCTAAAGAATAGAATTAAATATATTATTTATTCATTTGAATGCACAATAAATGAAATTCGAACCCTTCCGAATTGCTTGAATTGGAATGTAAGATTGGCTTCACATCATAACTTGAGATTTATAGCATGTCAGTGAATTTTTGGCAACTTGTGGGGCCACCGCTCTATTGCCCCTAAAACTGGCCATGTTGATTTAAGTGCTCTGAACCCACATTGCATGTAGATTCAGAGAACATCAATGGACTCCATTTTGAGACTCCAACTACCACATCATTCTTGCATTGATCATCTTTTCCATAATTTTTTCCTGGGCAATGGGATGATAATCAGTTGGATTTGTCGGATCTTTACTGGGCTATGGATCAGCAAGGACTATATCTAGGCCATTTATCTAGGAAATCATTTTCTATAATATAGTCTGTAGTATAACAGTAATAAACAGATAGTGATTTTTTCCTCTACCTAGAGGAAAAAAATTTTTTTGACTAAGCTAGTGCTCTTTGCAGTTCCAATATTGTCAGAAGTTGTGTGGTTCAGAATGTGAAGTGGAGAAATTTAGATTGTGTTCTTCTCTCTGTTTTTATACTTTTGAAAGGCTTGAGAATAAACTGTATTGCAGATATTCTGGTAAACTTCTGAACACCTATCCTGCACCCATCCTTTGTCAATTGAATTTATGCACCTCCTTGTGTGTATAGTCTCAGCAAGGGGAGGAATACCATTAATATTCAGCTTACTCAATCCAGTCAAGGCTTTAAACACCTCAATCAGATCTCCCTGCAGGTGCCTGGTCACGAGACACTGCAATTTGAAGAACTGGAGCCTTTCCAGGTAAGAGTACCCTTCTGTTCCATTCACCAATCTGGTTGCTCTATTCTGCTCCTGTTCCAGCAGATCTACATCCTTCCTAAAGTGAGGCATTTCAGATCCTGATACAGCTAGCAAAGTTTCTGTATATTATTGAAAAAACCCCACGAGCTGTCCTGGGAGTATGTCTGCACTGCCCAGAGAATTTCATCTGACTGCACAATTACCTCCAGGTCTTTTTCATTCTCCAATACTCTGAGGGTAACACCACCCAGTTGATATGTTACTCTGGGATTACTGCTACCCATATGCAGTACTTTGCATTTGTCAATGTTAAACTTCAGTTGCCGCTTCTCAGCCCATCTGCCCCACTTTTCCAGATCCTGTTGCAGCAGCATACTGTCATTACTGTTATTAACAACCATGCCAACCTTTGTATCATCTGCAAATTTTGACTGAGCTTGATATACCTTATCCAATATCATTGATAAATATTGAAAACAACAATGGAACCAGCACGGATTAATGCTATTAGTGGAGTTCCCCATTAGTCCAAGAACAATAGTGCCCATTGATAACCACTCTCTGTCTTCTTCCATTTAACGATTCCTTTATCCATAGCAGTAACTTGCCCTTAATGCCACATTGCTCCAGTTTTCATAGCAATCTTTTATGTGCAACAGTGTCAAAAGTCTTCCTGAAATCCAAGTATATGAAATCAAAATTATTTTTTGCATTCAGTTCCTTGGTCACGGCATCATAGTAACATATCAGACTGGCTAGACAAGACCGCCCCGTGACAAACCGTACTGTGATTGAAGTATGGTTGCATGCCTGTCCAAATGGTCTTGCATTACTTCTTTAACCAGTTGATTCCATTATTTTCCCTGGAACAGATGTTAAGCTAACGGGTCATGTCACTTTTTAAAACCCATTTGTGAAATGGGGATATATTCACACTTCTCCAGTCTAAAGGGCCCTCCTCTGAATCCAAGGATGCTCTCATAATTCTGGCTAAGGGTCTGCTTACCTATTTTGCTGCCTCCCTTAATATAATTAAGATGACAGATGGATAAATCCCAGGTATATTTTTTATGTCCATCCTCAATAATTCAACTTTCCTTTCAGTCATCACAGTCATTTAGCTCCTTGTTAAAGTCTGATAAACTTCTGGCATCCCCTACCCTAAAGAATTCCTCATGTTTGAATGTATATGCAAAATACCTATTCAATTTGTCCACAACCTGAGCAGGGTTACCAACAATTAACCCAGAGACCTCAAGTGGCCCAATGTGATTCAAACCCTTCCCTACTACTGTAAATATAAGTATAGAAGTCTTTTCTGTTTTTCTTTGCATTCTTTGCCAGAGACTTTCTATAATCTGTCTTAGCTTGCCCAATGTGGACTAATGTTATTAGTGGAGGTCCCCCAGAGTTCAGTGTTGAGCCCACTGTTGTTTTGTATATTTATCAATGATATTGATAAATTTATATCAGCCTTAATGACGTTTGAAGTTGATACAAAGGTTGGCAGGGTTGTTAAAGACAGTAATGGCATTGTGCTACCGCAAAAGGATCTAGAAAATTTGGGCAGATGGGCTGAGAAGTGGCAACTGAACTTTAACATTTACAAATGCAAAGTACTGCATATGGGAAGAAGTAATCCCAGAGAAACATACCAACTGTGTGGTACTACACTTAGGGTGGTAGAAAATGAAAAATATCTGCGAATAACCGTGCAGTCAATTTGAAGTTTTCTAAGCAATGCAGACAGACTGCCAGGGCAGGTCATGGGGTTTTGTCAATGATATACAGCAGGGGGTTCTTAACCTTCTTAGTTCCACAGACCCCTTTGCCAGTCAGGTGAATGCCATGGACCCCTTCTCAGAATAATGTTTTTAAATGCAAAATTACAAAAAAACCAATTTAATGAAATAGTTACCAAAATTAAAAAAAGCACTATACAGTAATATATGTGTTTCTTTCTTAACACATTGAATAATAATACAATACATTTAAAATATAGGAAAGTTGAAGTTAAATTTTATTTTTTAAGGACATATCAGTGTGAAGACTGTTGTTGTTTATCTTGAATAAGAAAATTAAACTGTGGTGTGGTATTTGACAAGGCAACATGCATGTAATGTTGGACATATAATCGATTTCGATTTTTTGTTTTCATTGTTACAAGTGCTGGAAATCCCGATTTGCACAGATATATTGTTGCAAATGGTATCAAAGCTTCCATAGCTCGCTTTACAAGATGAGGATAGGCTTCTCTCAGGGAACACCAGAATTCTCCAAGGCTTTTCGAGGTAAACTCCAATCGTAGTAAGTTTTTTGACCTAAGATCAATGAGTTCATCTTTGGTTAAGTCAACATCTTCGATACAGTTTATATCAGAAAGAAAAGGATTTCGGATCCATGGTTCAATTTTCATGACATCAAGATAGAAATAACTTTTAAAAGAGTTCTGTAATGTTTTCAAGTGTTCGCAGATATCTCTTTTCAAAAAAATTGAGAGAGAAGTTTGCATTTCAACCACATCTTGGTAAAGCACTTCCTGCAACAGTGGAAAGTTTGCAAGAATGTCGGTCTCTACTCTCTTCTTCCATATTGGTAACTTAGTCAAGAAAGCTTGTAATATTTCAGTTGTATCCATAATGGTGATTTCGTGACCTTGAATGAAAAGATTTATCTCATTCATATGGTGAAAAATATCTGCCAGTAAGCCAACCAATGGATAAAATCCTTCCTTTCAAAATGTTCCAAGAGTGGGTTTTCACTTTCTTCCAGAAAAGTGAAACTTCTGCCCTTAGTTCGAACAAGCGCTTCAAGACTTGTCCTCTTGAAAGCCAATACACTTCTGTGTGGTAGCAAAGCACTTCATATTCTGCTCCCATTTCTTGACAAAATCTTTTAAAAATACAATGATTCAGAGAACTTATTTTGATAAAGTTGATAACTTTTATGGCTGTTGACAATACTTCTTTTGGGGTTGTTGGAAGAGTCTTTGTTGCCAGTGCATGTATGTGTAAAAAGCAATGAGTGACAATGACTTGAGGAGCTTCTTTTTTCACTAAAGTAGCAAAACCAGATGTAAATACCAAGCATCGCAGGAGCTCCATCAGTGCAAAGAGAATGAAGTTTTCCTTTCATTCAAAGTTTCATTTGTAAAAAAAAACTTTTTACCATTTTGGAAACGTCGACAACCTTTGTAGTTTCCAAAAGAGACTCACAGAATAAGAATTCTTCTTTGATGGCATCAGCATGCACATAGTGAACAAAAACAAGGAGCTGGCTACATTGAGAAATGTCTGTAGTTTTATCCAATTGCATACCGAAGGGGAATGGCGAGGCTGCCATTTCCTCGATGACCTGCTTCAAAATATTAAAAGACATATCAACTATTCTATAATGTATTACATCATTTGACAAGGGAACAGCTTCCAGTTTTTTTCTCTGTTCCAGACCACAGACCACTTCGACCATTTCCAGTGCACATGGCTTTACCTAAGTCTCTCCAATAGTGTGGGGCTTCTTTTGCTTGGTAATCCGGTAAGCAACTTTATAGGATGCTTCAAGAAAAGGTTTTCGTGAAATGGCAAATCCAAGTTTTGGAAGTGTCCTTGCTTTTTCGAATTGAGATTTTTTCGCACAAAAAAAACCAGCACCTTTAGATGCATTTTCAGCATGCACAGACTTGAGATGGTCTTTCAGTTTTGCTGGCTTCATATTTCCATTCGCAAGAATTTTTCCACACAAAAAACACTGTGGTATTTGAGTCCCGTCAAGTTCATAAATGCAAGTGAAACCAAATAATACATAGTTTTCATCATACTTCCTTTCCTTCGACATTTCAACTTAAATTTGGTCTGTAACAAATGTTAAATAATTAATGCAATATTAGCAACTAAGAAAGATATATACGAATGTATGCGTCGACAGACACACCTGTAGCACTTCAGGGGCCTTCGCCGTTGGACTGGTATACATGCACATAGTAGCGAAAAGGTTAAATTACACACTTCAACTGTTATCTAAACCGTAGGACGTGTTTGAACATACCTGGTTTACACTCGTAGCCAGCGTGTCTATTCATGTTAAAAGTTGCCTACTAGGCGCTGATTTGCCGGATAGTTTGCCAACTATGTCGCACGATAGTCTGTCCACAGCAGGACTGCAATAAAGTGCGATCTAGCGACAGGTCTAATAACTGCCGTAATTTCAAAGTAACGATGAGCGTAAGTGATTTTTCGAGATATGCAATAACTATAATATGATATGAAAATATCTGTTATTTCTATTGGTGACTACAGATACAGCTAATACAATTGTAATTTATTACGTACATTCATAAGTGAAGGAAATTAATGAGTTGATTTTTTTCCCATCCAAGCTCACAGACCCCCCGAAATCCTTCCACGGACCCCTGGTTAAGAAACCCTGATATACAGGAATTTTGCTGGTAGGGAAAAGGAGATGAGTGTCCCTTTATATAAGGCAATGGTTAGGCCACGCCTTGAGTACCTAATACTCATCCTCATTTTAGGAAGGCATCCTCATTTTAGGGAAGGATGTTGAGTTGCTTGAGCATGTACAGAGAAGGGCAACAAGATTGGTGAGGGGAATGAAGGGATACTCTTACCAAGAAAGGCTTAATTTCTGCAAATTGTAGGGGCTGGAGCCTAAGCACCCGCAAGGTGATTTGAGTGAAGTGTATAGGGCCTTGAATTAGTTGAGTACACTGAATTCTGATGGGATTCTTCTGCTTGCTCGGATTACGAACCTGGGGGGGGGGGGTTAAATTAAAATCGAGGAAAAACAGTTTAGAATAGATGTGCGGAAATTTGCCTTTAGCCAGTGGGTGGTTAATTGCTGCAACAAACTTTCATCTGTCGTTGTGGAAGTTGATAGCTTAAATAAATTCAAGGAGGAACTGGACAAACTTTTAGAGGGAATGCATGTGTGGAATTGGTGTTTTTTTTGGCTGATGTCAGATAAACTCATACGCTTGCTTTCTTGCATCACATGCCTCCATTTCTTCTACTACTACTATTACCTCCTCTGTAACTTGATTACAGACTAATTTATATCTGCCATAGTCTTCAGTATCACCTGATAATCTATATGCATCCCATGCACTTTTCTTTTCTGCCATATGTCTCAATAGTTCATCTGACATCCATTTAGCTCTAAGCTTTGAACAGGTCTAAGCCTCTTTGTTGGTATGAAAAGCCTAGTAGTTTCTTTGGCTTTCCTGAATACTTCTCATTTAGAATTTGCTTTTGATAACATCATCAGTTGGTTCCATTATATAGAATTTAAAATTGTACGAGACCTCTGTAGTCTCATATTATTAATTGGTATTTTATTAATTTATTAATTTAAAAAAAATCAGAAATAAATAAGAAAGAAAATTTATGTTCTGCCAACTCTACACCATTATTGTTACCTCTGTTGGGTTAACTTTAACTTTAGAGAAAACCTATAAAGGAGGTTTAAAAGGTTGATTTTTAATTATATACATAAGTCATGATGATGAGTGAGTGCTATTTGATTTTACTGGGATTAAATGTTTAAAAATATGGATGCTGCTGCATATATGAAAATGCATATCATATCACATGTCAACCTTATGAAAGCAAAAACCTTTCCCTTTACCCTCGACAGTAGTTATGTCTTTAATTAAATTCCACTTAGTGCACTGTGTTCACTATCACCCAGTGGGTCTTTTACCTGCAGATTCTTAATGCCTGAAGAATCACTGCTGACAACCATATCAAGAGTACTGCTTCTTCTTGTTGCTCTCTAATATGCTGCTGTAGAAAACAGTCATGCAAGAAATCCAATAAAACTTTGCTAGTATACGAGTGACAAACACACAAATTCCAGTAAACATTATTAAGTTAAAATCCCCCATTATGAGACATTCTGACAGTGGGCCAGCAAATCACAATGTCTCACAATTAGTACGTTGGCATTCGAGGTGAGCGGACGCGCTTAGACAGGGCTCCTCAGTTAAGTGGTTTACTTTTGGATAGTGCTTTTAAATATTTGATTTATTTAAATATTGTTGGATTATTTTGTTATAGGTTTTCCTGTAACTGTTTGATTTTAATAATATTATAGATATAATTTTTTAAAGTTACTTTCATTGATATTTATTTAATTTTATAATGGTTGTTACGAGATCTGCCTTAAACAGGTCACAGGGTATCGTGAGTCACAGGGAAATAGCAGATGGCGATTTACGGGTGAGTCATGATTTAATCCGTTGTGGAACCTGTGGAATGTTTTCCAAGGTCGACCTGGTGACTAATCCTACCTCACCTGGGGATTCTTTTCTTTGTGATCGATGTAAGGAGTGCACCGATCTTAAATTACAATTTGGTGCACTGATGGAACAATTTGAGTCCCTGAAAAAACGAGTGCTTGCCCTCGAAAATAATGCTTCTGGGAGCTCGTCAGGGACTCAAAACTCCAGCAATCTACCAAGTGATGCACACCCGATTCGAGCCTCAAAACAGAAAAACCAAGTGCAAACTACCCTGGTTAGAAAGGACATTGTTTTATTAGGAGACTCCATTGTCAGGGAAACGGGGAATATTTTTTGTAATAAAGATAGGTGGAGCAGAACCAGGGTATGTCTGCCGGGAGCAACTATTGATGATGTCACCAACAGACTGTCAGATTTTAAAGGGGGTAAAGAAAATATTATTATTCATGTGGGGACAAACGATATTAAACGTACACGATCTGACGATTTGTTGGAAAAATACAGGACCATGCTGAAGAAATGTCGCGAGCTAGGCCATAATGTCTATGTGTCTGCAATTCTGCCCAGACACGATAGGAGGGATTATATGTTAAGAGCCTTGTGGATTAACTCAAGACTTGAAGGAATCTGCAAGGCTTTAGGGGGTAAATTTCTATCAGCATGGCCCACACTTGTAGGTAGAAGGAATTTGTTTTGTAGAGACGGGATACACTTAAACAAAGGTGGTGCAAAAGTTTTTGCCAGTATTATTGAGGATACCTTAAAGGCTCAGGGAAACTGCTAGTTAGGGGGGATGTGGGTAATACTGACACGCGTTTATCTGATAATATTGGTCAATGTAACTCTTGCACATACCTTAAGAGTTCTTATCTGTTACCCCAACTGGACGTATTATCTAGATGTTCTGGGGGCAAAGACGTTTCACGTGAGCAGGTAGCTAATATCAGGGAAGAGAGCCTAAAAAACTTCAAGGGTTGTGTTAGGGTTGTTAAATATACAAGAACAGTAAATCTTAATTGTTTATACAGTAACGTTAGAAGTGTCGTCAATAAAATGAGCGAATTCGAACTGCTGGTTAAAACAAGTAACGCGGACATAATAGGGCTTACGGAGACGTGGTGTCACCCGGAAATTGGGGATGATGAGTTTCAGTACGGCTTGTATAATGTATTTAGGAAGGATAGAGTAGATAGAAGGGGTGGTGGGGTAATGCTTCTTATCAGAAGCAGCCTGAGTGCGATGATAGCTTTCCCAGATTCAGACATTTCACATGCTAGTATAGAGTCTGTATGGTGTGAGATAGTTGGAAACAAAGGTACAATGCGAGTAGGCGTAATCTACAGACCAGGTGATTGTGAAGACTATGACAAAAGCCTCTACATGCAAATGGAATGGGCAAGTAAGCGTCAATGCCTTATTATGGGTGATTTCAATTTGCCTCTAATTGATTGGAGTAAATGGGAAGGAAACTCGACATGGGGAACAAAATTTTTAAATCAACTAGATGACTGTTATTTGTGTCAACATGTCAGGGAAAGTACTAGAGAAAAGAATATCCTAGATCTCATCATCACACATGAATCAGATGACATAACAGGGCTGACAGTAGAGGAACCAGTAGCAGGAAGTGATCACGGAGTTCTACGGTGGATGATGACGAGAGAGGTAGCAGAAGTAAAAGGCAAAGGAATGGGTTTTAATTTCAGAAAAGGAAATTACGATGCCTTAAGGTACTACATGGCCTCTATTAACTGGGTAGATATCGCGCAGAGAATGAATACAATTGAACTGTGGTACGCTTTTAAAACATTAATCAAAGATGCCTTGAATGCGTATATACCATTAAAAAAATACTCCACGAGAAGGGTTCCAAGTTGGATGAATAGTGAAGTTGCCACATTACTTGAGCAGAAAAAGGTGGCATGGAAACGTTACAGAGCAATAAAAAGTACTGAAGCCTATAACAGCTACAAGGTGATGTGTAATAGAGCCACAGAAAAGGTTCGACAGGCAAAGGCAGTTTATGAGAAATCACTAGCAAACAGAGCAAAGAGGGGGGATAAAGAATTCTTCACATATATAAATGCCAAGAAGAGCAGGACAAACCAGATCGGACCTTTACGTAAGGGAAAGGGGATAGTAATAAATACACCAGCTGCCGTTGCAGATGAACTCAACAGTTATTTTGCATCGATATTTACAAATGAAAAGCCTTTTGTGGCAATGGGAAATTGTGGGAGCGAAGTTAAAAAATAGGTAATTAATGATATTGAAATTTCGCAAGATTATTTAATGAAAAAACTTTCAAGCCTACAGACTAGTAAGGCTCCTGGAGTTGATGGAATATACCCTATAATCTTGAGAGAGGCGGCAAGCGAGTGCATTGAACCACTGAGGCTGGTTATGCGAGCATCACTAGACTCTGGGGAGATTCCCTTGGATTGGAAAAGTGCAAATGTATCTCCCATACATAAGGGTGGCTCTAAAAGTGAAGTTGCAAATTATCGACCTGTCAGTCTGACTTCAGCAGTAGGGAAAATCATGGAGGCATTGATCAAGGGTGGAATTCAGGATCATTTGGATCGAATTGAAATTCTCAAGGATACTCAGCATGGTTTTGTAAAGGGAAAATCATGTTTAACAAATCTGGTTCGCTATTTCGAAAGGGTCACTCACGAGCTGGATTTAGGGAATAATTTCGACATTGTTTATTTAGATTTCAGCAAAGCTTTTGACTCAGTCCCACATGAGCGGTTGCTTTATAAGCTGGAACAGGTTGGAATCACTGGGAAAATCCTTAGATGGATAGAAGGATGGCTTCAGGGAAGGAGGCAGAGGGTTGTGATAAATGGCTATTCCTCAGATTGGGTTGATGTAAGAAGTGGGGTTCCCCAAGGATCAGTATTAGGACCACTCTTGTTTTTAATTTTCATAAACGACATTGATGAAGGGATAGAGGGCGTGATGTCTAAATTTGCAGATGATGTTAAAATTGGTAGAGTAGTTAATGATCACTGTCAAGCTGAGCTTCTTCAGAGAGACCTAGATAGACTTCAAGAATGGTCAGAAAAATGGCAGCTGTGCTTTAATCCAACAAAGTGTAAGGTATTACACCTGGGAAACAGTAATCCCAAAATAACTTATTCACTTGGTGGAGTTCAACTAAACCCAGTACTGGAGGAAAGGGACTTGGGTGTTACGATACGGTCAGACATGAAATTCTCTGAGCATTGTAAACAGGTTGCAAGGAAGGCCCATGGTGTCCTATCGATGATCTATCGAACTTTTGCAAGTAGAGATAGGGACGTGATAATCCCATTATATAAGGCCTATGTTAGACCACACTTGGAATACTGTGTTCAAGTATGGAGACCGCACCTAAAGAAAGACATCGAGCTTCTTGAAAGGGTGCAAAGAAGGGTAACTCGCCTGGTGAGATCGGCAAAAGGGCGTCCTTATGAAGAAAGACTTCGAATATGTGGGTTGCAGAGTTTGGAAACTAGACACCTTAGAGGAGATTTGATTGAGGTGTTTAAGGCTCTGAGAGGCATCAGTAAAATGAATGAGGACAAAATTTTCAAGATTATAAATGATGCTAGAACTTGGGGACATAAATTCAAGTTACGCGGGGAAATGTTTAGATTGGACTGCAGGAAGTTTTATTTTAGCCAGCGAGTTATAAATTACTGGAATAAGTTGCCTTCATGGGTGGTAGAGGCCGACAGTTTGGGGAAATTCAAAGGTCATCTGGATAGTACTTTCGGGTAAGGGAAGCGCATAGGATGATAGGATTAATTTCCTTTTTATTTAATTTTTAATTTCATTTTATTATTTTTATTTATTTATTAATTATTATTATTTATTTATTTATTTAATTTTTGTTTTTATCATTGTTTTGTTCGGATTTTTTTTTTTTTTTTTTTTGGCTGGTGCAGCATAAGCCATAGGCTTTCTTGCACCATACGGCCGTTACAAATACTAAATACTAACATAAAGAAAATTTATGTTTCCCTGTATAGCTGTTTGGTATACTCAACACAGTCATTAGGCCCTTAACACACTCCTACTGTCAATTTTGTTTTTCCAGTGCTTATATCACATGAAACTGACTTCAACATCACACTAAGTTGATGCCTTAGATTTAATATTCTTCTTAACTAAAAGCATAACTCCATCCAGTACCTGTTAGAAAAATGCACATAAGTTTGTGTTCCATCATTTGAAAATGTTATGCTATTTCTGTCTATTAGTTTTTCTGTATGTTGCTTTCTTTTGCATATAAGTTGAATTTCTCCACAATGGGTGATGATGATTTTCCCAAAATACAAAGAAGTAGGTGGCGACTGATCAATGAGGCTTTCCAATTCAGCATAATCTGTGTGCCTTTGTTCAGAGGTAGGTACATGGAGACTACTGTGATGCAGGAGTTTGTTGCCATGTACACAGATACATTCCTTGTTGTTGTCATTTAGTACTATGCTTACAAAAATGCTTCAATATGGTAGCCTGTTTGCTATAAGAAATTGATATTCTCAAAAAATTAACTCCTGACGAATTCCATGAATCGTTCTTGTCTGCTAAAAAGATCAAATAAACAAATTCTTGGGTTTTAAAAGGTAAGATTTTGTTTGTTATTTGGTTTTTGGGAGCATTAGCAACTAAGGCCATATTGCTCCGCGATATGTGGTGGTCATTCCCTGACCTTTCCGCATCCTCCGTATTTGGTGGTGACGGGCTCGAACCCCGGTCTAATCAAGAAGTGTGTGCTATGCACTGCTGCTCCTTCCCACCTGCTACGGATGTGCCCTTTAAAAGGTAAGCAATGTGTATTTGTAAGTCATCTTGAGGACACACCTTTAATCAACTTTAGAATTTTATACTTGAAAGATAAGCCAACCTTAACATTTGAGATGATCTCTTGTGCTTCAAAGGTCAACCTATATGCCAGAATATGCGGCATTTTTATAAGATTAACAAAGGAAGAGACAAATAGCTTTACATTTATGTTTTGTTTTATTTTGTTGAAAACAAGTTGTAAAAATTGTTACTTTTTGATTTTTTTGATTAAAAAGTTAAAAAAATAAATACCAAACATTTTATTATTAATTGGTATTTTATTAATTTATTAATTAAAATAATCAGAAATAAATAAGAAAGAAAATTTATGTTCTGCCAACCATACACCATTATTGTTCACTGCTGGGTTAACTTCTTTAACTTTAGAGAAAACCCATAAAAGAGGTTTAAAAAGTTGATTTTTAAATATATCCATAAGTTATGATGATGAGTGAGTAATGCTATTTCATTTTACTAGGATTAAATGTTAAAAATATGGATGCTGCTTCATATATCAAAGTGCATATCAGATCTAATTTCCTACACACAAACCTTTCTCACAGGGAAAAAAAAAAAAAAAAATTAAGGGGGGGGGGGGTATATTGAGTAAATACAAAGTTACTCTTTAGTTTAACTGCAAGTATGTTGCTAATTAACTGCTTTGGCATTATCCTTTCTAAACAGAATTTCTTAAATACCTTAAACATAAAAAAAAAAAAAAAAAAAAAGTAATAATTTATAAACTAACCATGGAAAAGAAGGTCAATTCCATGCAATTTATCTTACTTTGTATTTCTTTGGTGGACGACCTCGCGGTTTCTTTATCCCTTCATTTTCTACTTCATTTAATGATTCTAAGGCTGCCTACAATTAAAAATTAAATATTAAACTTGCAATTTACATTAAAATATTTTAACATTAAACAGCTAGTAACTTATTCTTTTAGCAACATTGGTGCACAGGTATAACATGAAATGAAAACTGGTGAAATAATGAGCACTTCAACCTATGTGGAGGTAACTTGCCTTTAATTTCTTAAAGAATTACAGAAATTAATAATTTTTAAATCAGTTAAAAATTTAGTTAACAGATCAAAATTTAATAAATTCAGTAAACTTAAATAGACAGCCACGAATACTTACATTCCTGTAATGCTGTCTTTATGACACTAAAATTAAATCTTTACCAAATGTTTACTAATTCATATTCTATTAAGCATATAAGTACTAAAGGCATAAATATCAACAAACAAGAAATGTGTAACCAAGTTAACTCTACTCTACGTAAATGAAGTCATCATAACTTACCAGTTCTGCTGTCTTTACAGTCATTAAAGAAGAGATACAGAAAATACCACAAAACATTTGATAATAATCTGCAATTCTTTAAGAAATTACAGTTTGAAATTAAAAGTTTTAAGTGTTCAATATTTCAACAATTTCTATTAGTCAATAACTAAATAAGAATATGGTTATCTAACGTCAATAGGAGATGCTTTGTCATTGCTTTATTCATGAGAATGAAACAATAACAAGGATCTCATACAAACAATATGCCATTATTAACTAAATTATTTAAGATAATTACGAGATGTGAAAAATCAAATGAAGAATAAAAAAATTAGCATTAGCATTAGCATTAGTAGAGGCATTTGATGCAAGAAAGCAAGCTTATGCAGCATCAGCCAAAAAAAAAAAAAAAAACCCTACTTCCACTTCACCCCTCTGTTCGTTCAAAATACCTGTCCAGCTGAGCCTTAAACTTATTTAGGCTATCAACCTCCACCACAAGGGATGGAAGTCTGCTCCAACAACCAACCACCCGCTGGCTAAAGGCAAATTTCCACACGTCTATCCTACATCTGTCTTTCCTCAATCTGAATTTATGCCCTCTCAGGTGATTTTTCTGAGCTAGAGGAAGAATCCCATCAGCATTGAGCATGCTTAAACCATTCAAGGCTTTATACACCTCTATCAGATCACCTCGCTGGTGCCTGGTCTCCAGACACTGTAATTTGCAAAACTTAAGCCTTTCTTCGTAAGAGCACCCCTTTGTTCCATTCACTAATCTTGTTGCCCTTCTCTGTACTCGTTCCAGCAGCTCTACATCCTTCTTGAAATGAGGCCTCCAGACCTGTATACAGTACTCTAGGTGTGGCCTGACCATCGCCTTATACAATGGAATAATCACCTCCTTATCCCTGCTGGAAAAATTCCTGTATATCATTGACAATACTCCATGAGCTACTCTTGCAGCCCGTCTGCACTGCTCAGAGAACTTCATATCTGCCTGCACAACCACCCCCAAGTCCCTTTCATTCTCTACCACTGTCAGTGTAGTACCACAGAGTTGATACGTTGCTCTGGGGTTGCTGTTTCCCATGTGTAGTACTTTACATTTGTCAATGTTAAACTTCATTTGCCACCTCTCAGCCCATCTGCTCAACCTTTCCAGATCCTGTTGCAGCAGCATAGTGTCAGTAGTGTCCTTGACAACCCTGCCAACCTTTGTATCGTCTGCAAACTTGGACATTAAGCCCGATATACCATCATCAATATCATTTATAAATACAGAAAACAATAATGGACCCAACACTGAGCCCTGAGGGATTCCACTAATAACTTCAGTCCACGATGAGCAGTGTCCATTGTCAACTAACAATGTCGTGTTATATGAGGAGCAGTGAAAAAGTTATAAGAATCTTTTCTATTAACCTTTTCTTTTCTAAAAGTTATAAGAATCTAAAAAAAATTTTTTTATTTCCCCCCCCCCCCAATGTATTCAAATCAAAGTTCAATAAACTTACTGTATTTAATATGCCCAGACAAAACACTGGGGGACTCCACAAATAATATTAGTCCTTAAAGAGCAGTGGCCATTGTTAACCACTCAGTCTTCTCTCATTCAACCATCTCATTATCCATAGCAGTAACTTGTCCTTAATGTAACATTGCTCCAGTTGGTACAGCAATCTTTTATGTGCATCCGTATCAAAAGCCTTCCTGTAACCCAAGTATACGATATCAAAATTATTTTCTGCATCCATTTCCTTGGTTACTGCATCATAGTATCCAATCAGATTGGTCAGACAACCCTTAACAAATCCAAGCTGTGCCTGCAGTATAATTGCATTCCTGTCAAGGTGGTCCTGCATTCCTTCTGTAATCATTTTACTAAGAACTTTTACCATTATTTTACTAGGAACAAATATTAAACTAACAGGTCTGAAATTACTCATATTAGCTTTTGTGGAAACCACCTTTGAACTGTGGATACACTCACACATCACCAATCCATAGGGCCTTTTTCTTTGAATCTAAGGATACTCTCATAATTATGGCTAGGGGTTAGTATTACAAAAAAAAAAAAAAATATATATATATATATATATATATATATATACAGTAAGACCCTCGTATCCGTGGTGGTTGATACGTTCCAAGACCTACCGTGGATTGTTGAAACCATGGATATAAACGAACAGGTGTTCGTTTATATCCACGATAACGTGATTTTCTTATACATAAGAAAGTAAACCCAATGATGACTTATGTATAAGTCATCATTGGGAGATTAGTCTACCTATTATCTTGCAACTTCTGCTGTCTTCACACCTATCACTCAAAACAAAAAAAAAAAAAGAAAAAAGAAAAAAAAAAGAGACCAAATGTTTAGCTTCTTTTAGTGCATCACGTTGATTGTGTTCCGTTGCACTGCAAAATGTCAATTTTCGTTTGGTTATTTATGTCAGGGATGTCAGAAATTTTTTTTTTATTATTATTTTTTTATATAAATTGCGAAAATGATGGGCAAACACAAGAGTTGTGCTTTCAAATTAAACAAAAACTTGAAATTATTCAAAAGATTGAAAACGGTGCATCCGTTAAATCTCTATAAATAACCATTATAATGTTCGTGACCAAACCATATGCAACCGTGTAAAAAAAATTTTAATTACAAATGGTTTGTAGCTTTTGGGCCATAAACGGGCCTCTCCATCAGCACGTTTTGGTCATAAAAAGAATATAAGTAAATGGGCCTGTAGTAGTGGAATCCATTGCTTAAATATAAATACGTATATCCAGTAAAAATTTTAATTACAAATGGTTTGTAGCTTTCGAGGCTAAACGGGCCTCTTCATCAGCATGTTTTGGCCATAAAAAGAACGTATGAGAGTAAATGGGCCTGTAGTACTTGGATCCATTGCTTAAATATAAATATAACTACAATAATCTGCCACTACCAATTTCAGGACCATCTGAAATATCTCCGTAAAAAAATAAGACGCTACGCAGCCATGGTTACCAGGGTCACGCGTAAAGAATGGGGCTTGAAAAAGCGAGTCCTAAAACTGTTCTACAAAGCTATCTTCACTCCGATCGTCACCTACGCATCCGGCGCATGGTTTCAAAAAACTACAACAGCAGTAAACAGACGTACCATGGATCAAATTCACAGATCCATCCTCCTAACCATCACTTGCTGCACGGTGTGCACCCACGCCCTGCAAGTGCTTGTAGGCACTCTCCTGCTGGACTTAGAAATCATACAACGCGGCCTACTGTACTACCTAGACAAAGGCACCCCACAGAATTTTCTGGGGTTCACTATTGACCTAATAGTGACAACAGAAATGTGGAAAAGAAGAGGATACAAACTCACTTGCAGCAGGCATGGCAGGAAAGGTGGTGCAACTCTCAAAAGGGAGAGATCACAAAAAATTTCTACCCAATATGGAACAAAACTACCCAACCTCACCCAACTGGTTCTCCCTAGGTCTACAAGCAACGTAGTACCTCTTAACTGGACACGGAGCGATTAATGCCAAACTGTCTCTACTTGGGATTCAGGTTGATCCAACTTGCACTTGCGGGGGCTGGAGAGCTGGCAGCACCTAATGTATGACTGCAGGCTCTATGAAGACCTACGTGGTGTTTTACTCACCAGAATCCACTACTTACCACAGGGACAAGAACCCACCCAGACATGAAGGAGGAGTATCAAGCCTTCTCGGATTACGCACAGGCACTGTTCACGAGGAGGAGGATGAGGAGAAACCAAATGGCCGCAGCCCACAACCCACTACCATTATAACCAAAGAACATCCATTCTTCAGCTCACCGGGCTCCCTTGCCTGGTGCCTTTCCACCCCCTCTCCTGCGCCGGTGGTGGGACGGTCCCCCCCGGCGTCCCCTACTTTCTCCTGGTGAGGCATGGGCATGCCTCACTGATTTCTGGGGTTGCCTACTCTTATCATCCCATATTTTTGCCTTAACCCCCCCCAGCCTTCAGTCTCCCACCCACTCTATCTTTATGCTAGAGAATGTCCCACACACAAAAACTTAATTATGTCAAAATTCCCGTTCGCCCATTCTTTCGGCCTTTATTATGCAAGCATTATTCCCCTCACCTAACGACGATGATGGATATATGTATCTGTCTGTACATATGTGCATATAAAAGAGCGCGCACGCGCATTTTTTTTTAGGTCCTAGCCTCTGAAATCTCAGGAAATTAGGTGGCAGGACCTGCCAGAGTGAAACTAAAACTACTGGGTTCCTGGTCTGCCTCCACGGGGCGAAGGTGGAGCAACGTCTTGTCTGACCAATTTGATTGGATACTATGATGTAGTCACAGGGCAGGTCTTGTCTGACCAATTTGATTGGATACTATGATGTAGTCAAAAAGAACTGGATGCAGGGAATAACTTTGATATTATATATTTGGATCTTAGAAAGGCTTTTGATACTGTTGCGCATGGAAGACTGCTGCACAAATTGGAGAAGTGTGGCATTCGAGGCAAACTGCTGCTATGGATAAAGGGATGGTTGAGTGGCAGAAGACAGAGAGTGGTAATCAATGGACACTGCTCAACGTGGACTAATGTTATTAGTGGAGTTCCTCAGGGTTCAGTTTGGGTCCATTGTTGTTTTCTGTATTTATAAATGATATTGATGATGGTGTATCAGGCTTAATGTCCAAGTTTGCAGACAATACAAAGGTTGGCAGGGTTGTTAAGGACACTACTGATACTATGCTGCTGCAACAGGATCTGGAAAGGTTGAGCAGATGGGCTGAGAGGTGGCAAATGAAGTTTAACATTGACAAATGTAAAGTACTACATATGGGAAACAGTAACCCCAGATCAACGTATCAACTCTGTGGTACTACGCTGACAGTGGCAGAGAATGAAAAGGACCTGGGGGTAATTGTGCAGGCAGATATGAAGTCCTCTGAGCAGTGCAGACGAGCTGCAAGAGTAGCTCATGGTGTCTTGTCAATGATATACAGGAATTTTTCTAGCAGGGACAGGGATGTGATTATTCCCTTGTATAAGGCATTGGTCAGGCCACACCTTGAGTACTGTATACAGGTCTGGAGGCCTCATTTCAAGAAGGAGGTAGAGCTGCTGGAACGAGTACAGAGAAGGGCAACAAGATTAGTGAATGGAACAAAGGGTTGCTCTTACGAAGAAAGGCTTAAGTTTTGCAAATTAGAGCCTGGAGACTAGGCATCGCCGGGGTGATCTGATAGAGGTGTACAAGGCTTTGAATGGCTTGAGCATGCTCAATGCCGATGGGATTCTTCCTCTTGCTCATAATAATCACCTGAGAGGGCATAAATTCAAATTGAGGAAGGACGGATGTCGGATAGATGTGCGGAAATTCGCCTTTAGCCAGCGGGCAGTTGGTTTGTGGAATAGACTTCCATCGCTTGTTGTTGAAGTTGATAGCCTAAACAAATTTAAGGCTCAGCTGGACAGGTATTTCAAACGAATTGAGGGGTGAAATGGGAGTAGTGGTTTTTTTTTTTTTTTTTTGGCTGATGCTGAATAAGCTTGCTTTCTTGCATCATATGCCTCTACTAATGCTAATGCTAACGTTGGGCCTCAGCAGGGGTCCAGCGGCTAAACGACCACATGAACAACGGTACACGACATCATACAGATACAAAGCCCACACACTTTTAAATCTCTGGCATTTCCCAGTGAACTGGTACACCCACAATGAAAGCAACACGGAGATGAGGGAAACCCTGGTGCCGTCTGACACTAAATACACCTTACACCTTACCAATCACACACACCATCTGTAGAAGTCATTTTCCTTTTTTTAAAACAGCAGAAGGTGGGGGGGGATAAACACCCTAAGACTGAGGCAGTCTGGAGGGTGTATCTGTAAGTAAATTTCAACCAAGAAGGCATTAGACTCATGAACTTCAATAATCTGCTTTTAATAATTAGCAAAAACTAATCAATACATCGTTATCAACTTCTACGGTAACTACTGATAACATGCACTGTGTGTTTACCGAGAATGCAGAGAGAAACTGAGATAGCGGGAAATCAGTTTGTCTGTTTTGGCATGATATAGAGTTTCCCAAAGTTGGCTGTGGTTCTTGTGGTGGCTTTCTTTACCTTCGTCCACTAGGTTTTTATTTTGAAATATTGGTTTTGTTATTTACAGAGCTTTCTAATCTATGCCAAGAATTTTCCACGACAGAATGTAGAAAATTTTCCTCAACCTCTCTGACTCTTCTCTTTTAATTAAGTAATATATAAACCAATTAAGAAAAACTGTTTCATTCATATATACTTGACAGGTAAACTTGGTGTGAGATAGTGTACACTTATTGTCACTTCTCCTTTTCATTTGGTGGATTATAGCCTTAGATGCCAATGTGCCATAAAACAACAACAACAACAGCACTTCTCCATTTATTTTTATTATTATTTTTTTTTTTCACAGATCATTTTAAAAAATCAAATCAAATCGCAGCTGTACGCTGATGATACTTTTTGATTTTTGATGATACAATGCAGCGGCAACCTCCAAGACAGAATGTGCTGGTCCCACAGGAGTTAGTTATTGTCGGTGGTCTATAGTCACGGTAGTGCTAAACAATTGCTTGCAAGGTCTTCAAGAATCTCTGAATAAAAGGTTGCAGAGATTCAGCCTGAAAATCAATCAAATAAAAAAAAGTTATCCAAATTGAAAGAGAGAAGGAAAATTTTGTGTGGTCTAAATAACCAAAAATTGGAACAAGCTAGTAATTTTGTATATCTAAGACCACCTTTTAATGAACACAGAAGATCAGAGAATAAAATAAATAGCATAGTATGGAGTCACTTACTATTCCAATTCAATCTGTTCAGTATACTGATTAGTGGTCACATGCTTATTCTGACAGTCTTGGCTAGACAGATAAGAAATTCTGCACTTAGCATTAGCATTAGTAGAGGCATATGATGCAAGAAAGCAAGCTTATTCAGCATCAGCCTAAAAAAAAAAAAAAACAACCACTGCTCCCATTTCACCCCTCCGTTCATTCGAAATACCTGTCCAGCTGAGCCTTAAATTTGTTTAGGCTATCAACTTCAACAACAAGCGATGGGAGTCTATTCCACAAACCAACTGCCCGCTGGCTAAAGGCAAATTTCCGCACATCTATCCGACATCCGTCCTTCCTCAATTTGAATTTATGCCCTCTCAGGTGATTATTCTGAGCAAGAGGAAGAATCCCATCGGCATTGAGCATGCTCAAGCCATTCAAAGCCTTATACACCTCTATCAGATCACCTCGCCAATGCCTAGTCTCCAGGCTCTGTAATTTGCAAAACTTAAGCCTTTCTTCGTAAGAGCAACCCTTTGTTCCATTCACTAATCTTGTTGCCCTTCTCTGTACTCATTCCAGCAGCTCTACATCCTTCTTGAAATGAGGCCTCCAGACCTGTATACAGTACTCAAGGTGTGGCCTGACCAATGCCTTATACAAGGGAATAATCACATCCCTGTCCCTGCTAGAAAAATTCCTGTATATCATTGACAAGACACCATGAGCTACTCTTGCAGCTCATCTGCACTGCTCAGAGAACTTCATATCTGCCTGCACAATTACCCCCAGGTCCTTTTCATTCTCTACCACTGTCAGCGTAGTACCACAGAGTTGATACGTTGATCTGGGGTTACTGTTTCCCATATGTAGTACTTTACATTTGTCAATGTAAAACTTCATTTGCCACCTCTCAGCCCATCTGCTCAACCTTTCCAGATCCTGTTGCAGCAGCATAGTATCAGTAGTGTCCTTGCCAACCTTTGTATCGTCTGCAAACTTGGACATTAAGCCTGATACACCATTATCAATATCATTTATAAATACAGAAAACAACAATGGACCCCAACACTGAACCCTGAGGAACTCCACTAATAACATTAGTCCACGTTGAGCAGTGTCCATTGATTACCACTCTCTGTCTTCTGCCACTCAACCATCCCTTTATCCACAGCAGCAATTTGCCTCCAATGCCACACTTCTCCAATTTGTGCAGCAGTCTTCCATGCGCAACAGTATCAAAAGCCTTTCTAAGATTTGCACATCTCCAGTCTATGGGTACCTCCCCTGAGTCCAAAGAAGCTCTCATAATTATGTCTAGGGGTTTGCTTACTTCCTTTGCTGCCTCCTTTAATATAACTGGATAGATCCCATCCACCCCGGGAGCTTTTTTTATGTTTATCCTCAACAATTTGTCCTCCACTTTCCTCTCAGTTATTAGAAAATCATCTAGCTCACTGCCAATGTTTACTTCACCTACGACATTCCCCTTCCTGAATAACTCCTCATGTGTGAATGTAGATGCAAAATACTCGTTTAGATTGTTAGCCACCTGAGCTGGATCCTCAACTGTTGAACCATCAACATCCAGTGGACCAATCTGATTCATCCCTTTCCTTCTTGAGTTTAAATAGGTAAAGAACTCTTTTCTGTTTTTCTTTGCATCCTTTGCCAAGGATTTCTCATAATCTGCCTTTGCCTGCCTAATCTCCTTTGTGACTTGGTTACAGACCAACTTATATCTATCATAGGCTTCCATGTCACCCATTAATTTGTATGTATCCCATGCATTTTTCTTCTCTGCCATATGTCTCATTAGTTCATCTGACATCCATTTAGGCCTGAACCTTGAACAATATTTCTTGGTTGGTATGTAAAGCCTGGTAGCTTCCAAGATTAGTTCCTTGAATGCTTCCCATTTTGAATTTGCTGTTGGTAACATCATCAGTTGGTCCCACTGTATAGAATTTAAATACTGTCTCAGACCATCATAGTCGCCTTTACGAAAGCAAAAACCCTTCCCTTTACCTCTGATGGTAGTTCATTGAGTAAATCCCACTTCAGCACACTGTGATCACTGCCACCCAGTGGTTCCTTTATCTGCAGATTCCTAATGCATGAAGAATCACTACTGATAATCAGATCAAGAGCATTACTCCCTCTAGTTGCCTCTCGAACATGCTGGTGTAGAAAACAATCATCCAATAAATCCACAAAAGACTGGCTAGTGTGTGAGTGACCAACCCACAAATTCCAGTCAATATCTGGGAAATTAAAATCCCCCATTATAAGACTCTCTGATTTACTGGCCCATTCTATTTCCCTGTACAGTATCTTATTATACTCATCAGAGTCATTAGGCCTATAGCACACTCCTACTCTCAATTTTGATTTACCGATGCTTATGTCACACCAAACTGACTCGACACTGCCCTGTCCATCGATGTCGACTGGCTTCACTTCCTTGGATTTTATGTGTTTTTTAACTAATAGCATAACCCCTCCTCCCCTCCTGTCCTGTCTATCCTTTCTATACACATTGTACTCCCCAAATTCCAGTTCTGCATTCCTTATATCTGTGTGACACCACATCTCTGATATCCCAACAATATCTGCCTTTGATGTTTTGAGCAATACCTCAAATTCATCAAATTTATTTACTAAACTCCTAGCATTGGTGTACACGCAAGTATACATGCACCTGTTTCTATTCTTAGCTACCCTAACACAACCCATGTGTTTACTTGTACCGCAATGACTTCCAGCAGTCTCTGAAATATCCTGCATCTTGTTTTTCAGGCTTCTGCTCATTCCAATAGAAGCAGTGCAAGAATCTCTTTCACCTCTGCCAGTGGCTACTGTTAATCCATTAGTCTTTGTCTCCCCCCAAGCTAGCAGTTTTCCGACCCACCTAACACTGCCTCGATAGCATCAGCAAATATTCTTGCACCCTTTCTATTTAAGTGTATCCCATCCCTGTAGAAGCAATCTCTCCTGTTAACAAGTACATTCCAGGCTGAAAAAAATTCTACCCCTTGAGCCTTGCACAATCTTTCCAGGGCTGAATTGATCGACAAGGCTCTCATTATATACTCCCTCCTATCGTGTCTGGGCAGTATTGCAGACACTTTCAAATTCAACCCTACTTAGATGGCTTTCACCCAATATGCAGTTGAGAAAGATGCAATTCCACTGTAACTACCACTGGGGCCTGTTTTTATTGAAATTTTATTAAGTTTATTTCTCAGGTCTTAATTTATCAACTGTATTTAATAAATAGTATTTATGTTTTAAGTGCTGTTTTAGCATTACTAGAGGCATATGATGCAAGAAAGCAAGCTTATGCAGCATCAGCCAAAAAAAAAAAAAAAATAAAAAGAAAAAATAAAAGAATGCTCCCATTTCACCCCTCTGTTCATTCCAAATACCTGTCCAGTGCAGCTTTAAATTTATTTAGGCTATCAACTTCCACAACAAAAGATGGAAGTTTGTTACACCAACCAACTACCCGCTGGCTAAAAGCAAACATCCGCACATCTATCCTGCAACTGTCTTTCCTCAATTTGAATTTATGCCCTCTCAAGTGATTATTCTGAGCAAGAGGACAAAACCCATCAGCACTGAGCAAACCATTCAAGGCTTTATACACCTCAAACAGATCACCTCGCAGGTGAATAGTCTCCAGACACTGTAATCTGCAAAACTTGAGCCTGAACTTTATAAGTAGCACTATAGTTCTAGATACGGTGGTTATTTTTATTTTTAATTTAGATAAGATATTTTGTAGATTCCTACTTAATATTACTGCCTATTATTATTACTACCTACTATGTAAAATATTATACTTATTATTACTACCTACTATGTAAAACCATTGTTTTGTTCGAATCTTTCAGCCATTGTTTTTGTATAGAATGGTAGGGAATTAAAATTTTTAATTGTGATAACTAGGTAGCGCTAATGTAAAATTATATAGCGTAATTCGTATCCCTGCATTTAGTATTCTATTAGATAGTGTAGTATTGATAATTAATTAATTAAATTTATTGATCTTATTAATTTAAAATATCATGCCCCAGAATAGAGCAGAAAAGCAATGTGCACAAACTGGCAGGAGTGCTATGACTCGGGGGAGAACTGAGGGCGGGGAGATTCTCCAAAGCAATACAGCCTAAAAAAAAAATGTGCAACTTCTGAAATGTTTGCCGAACTCTCTGGAACGGAAAATGATCTAGCCAAAGAGGCTATGACTTGGGGGAGAACTGAGGGCGGGGAGATTCTCCAATGCAATACAGCCTAAAAAAAAAATGTGCAACTTCTGAAATGTTTGCCGAACTCTCTGAAACGGAAAATGATCTAGCGAAAGGGGATGTCTTTGTGTGTGCCAGGTGCAGAGAGTGTCTAGAAATTAGGCGTCAGCTCAGCATTCTGATGGGCATCTATGAGAGCTTCGGGTGTAAGGTAGATGCCCTTCAAGAAATTAATATGAGGGGCCTGTCAAGCTCTCAGCCGCCTAACTCAATGCCAGAGCTCACTCCTGGACATCAGGCAATGCAATGGCAACCTCCAAGGCAGAATGTGCTGGTCCCACAGGAGTTAGTTATCGTCGGTGGTCTATTGTCATGGAGATGGGGAATATATTGTGTAAAAAGGATAGATGGAATAGGACCAGGGTATGTCTGCCAGGGGCAAAAGCTGATGACATTGTAAAGCATATATCATTTTTAAGGGCACAAAGGGTGATATTGCTGTACACGTTGGCATCAATGACATTAAGAGTAGGAAATCTGCAGATTTACATAACAAGTACAGGTCAATGTTGCAAAAAGGTCGTGAATTAGGGTTAAATTTCAAAATGTCTGCAATTCTACTCAGACACGATAGGAGGGAGTACATGATGAGAGCCTTGTCAATCAATTCGGCCCTGGAGGAAATGTGCAAGGCTCAAGGGGTAAAATTTTTTTCAGCCTGGTCTGTGCTTGTTAACAGGAGAGACTGTTTCTATATGGATGGGATACACTTAAATAGAAAGTGTGCAAGAATATTTGCTGATGCTATAGAGACAGTGTTTGGTGGGTCGGAAAACTGTTATCTTGGGGGGATTCACAGACAAAAAGGTTAAAAGTAGCTGCAGGCAGAGGTGAAGGTGATTCTTGCACTACTCCTATTAAAATAAGCAGCGGCATGAGCGAGGGGTGTTGGGGGTTTCAGGGACTGATGGCATACATTGTGAAACAAGTGAGTATATGGGATGTGTTAGGGTAACTAATAATAAGAATAGGTACATGTATACTTGCATGTATACCAATGCTAGAAGTATAGAAAATAAATTTGATGGATTTGAAGTGTTAGTCAAGACATTAAAGGCAGATATTGTTGGGATAGCAGAGACGTGGTGTCACACACATATAAGAATGCAGAACTGGAATTTGGGGAGTACAATGTACAGAAAGGATAGACAGGATAGGAAGGGAGGAGGCATTAAGCTGTTAATTAAGAAAAACATAAAATCAAAAGAAGTGCATCCAGTTGATATAGATGAACAGTGCACTGTTGAGTCAGTTTGGTGTGACATAAGCACTGCGAAAGCAAAAATAAGAGTAGGAGTGTGTATTAGGCCTAATGACTCGAATGAGTACAATGAACAATTGTACAGAGAAATGGAGTGAGCTATTAAATCAGAATGTCTTATAATGGGAGATTTTAACATCCCAGATATATAGACTAGAACTTATGGGTAGGTCACTCGCACACTAGTAAGACTTTTGTGGATTTATTAGATGATTGTTTTCTGCAGCAGCAGCATGTTCGAGAGGCAACCAGAGAGGGTAATACTCTTGATCTGGTTATCAGCAGTGATCATTCGTGTATTAAGAATTTGCAGATAAAAGAAACATTAGGTGGCAGTGTACTGATGTGGGATTTACTTAAAGATATAATTACCATCAGGGGTAAAGGAAGGGGTTTTTGCTTCTAAAGGTGCGTATAGTGGTCTCAGACGGTTTTTAAATTCTGTACAGTGGGAACAGCTGATGATGTTACCAACAGCAAATTGTAAGTGGGGAGCATTCAAGGAATTAATTGTGGAAGCTACTAAACGTTTCATACCTATTAAGAAATATTTTTCAAGGTTTAGGCCTAAATTGTAAAATGAACTAATCAGACTCGTGGCAGAGAACAAAAATGCATAGGATGCATATAAGTTATCAGGCGACACAGAAGCCTATGATATATATGAGCTAGTCTGTAATCAAGTCACAAAGTAGGTTAGGCAGGCGAAGGCAGATTATGAGAAATCTTTGGCAAAGGATGCTAAGAAAACAGCAAGGATTTCTTTATTTATATAAACTCTAAAAGGAAGGGGATGAATCTGATCAGTCCACTTGATATCGATGGTTTGAGTGTTGATGATCCTGCTCAGATAGCAAACAAACTGAATGAGTATTTTGCATCTACATTCACACATGAGGAGTTATTAAGGTTTGAAAATGCCACAAGGTTATCAAATTGTAACAGGGTGCTTAATGATTTTGTAATAATTGAGAACAAAGTGGGGGAGAAATTGTTGAAGTTAAACATAAGAAAGGCACCTGGGGTGGATGGGATCTATCCAGCTATATTAAAGGAGGCTGCAAAGGAAGTAAGCAAACCTTTAGCCATAATTATGAGAGCATCCTTGGACTCAGGGGTGGGCCCCACGGACTGGAGATGTGCAAATGTATCCCCAATTCACAAAGGGGGATCGAAGGGTGCACGAGTAATTATGTACCAGATAGTTTAACTTCTGTTCTGGGTAAAATAATGGAATCACTGGTTAAAGATGCATTGCAGGATCATCTAGACAAGACTGCAGCAATAATTAAGACACAGCATGGGTTCGTTCCCCTCTAAGCAGGGGCTTAGAGGGGAACAGGTATCCTGTGTGTTATCAGACACTCAGCCTAAAACAGTGATGGATCCAATATCTCTCTAATTTAGGAAGATTTAGGAGAAGTCCGGTTGGCCTGCCTCCCTAAAATCCACTCATGCACACCTTCTCGATAGTAAGCCCTGTTACGTCACTTAGGTGGCAAAGAACGTGTAGAGTGTTCTCTTCAAGATGCCTGATCAGCGTGAAGAGGAAAAGACCAAACCCTCCAGCATATGACAGCACGACAAAACAAATGGCCCTCAGTCCCCAAGAGCTTTTACTCTCCCACTTACGGCAGCGAGAGGATCAGAGTGGAAGCAGAGAGTGCTAAGAATCTCTGGGTACGACCAGGCTGCCACGCACGGAAACTGAACTTGGGCTGTTATAACGTAAGGTCACTCATCGGTGAAGACAGGATATTAGAGCTGGAAAATGTGAATTGGAATATCATCGGTTTTGGCTGAAACAAGAAGAAGAAATGAATCACTTATATGTTTATCAAGTGGAAATCTGGTGCCCACCAATGGAAACAGTGAAAGTAGTGAAGGTGGAGTTGGGTTTCTGGTACATAAAGATTTTAAAAACAACATTTTGGAATTCACACGTACATCACCATGGGTGTCAAGACTAATACTCAAGATTTCTAAGAGGTAAAAGCTAAAGATTATAATGATTTATGCAGCAACATCGAGCAATGATGATGAAGAGGTTGAAGAAATGTACACCGAAATTGAGAGTCTTCTAGATGAGCAGAAAACCCACTACGCTATTATTATAGGGGACTTCAATGCTAAGGTTGGAAAAAGACAAAACAGTGCAGAAAGTGGAACTATAGGAAATTTTGGAATTGGCGAAAGAAATGAAAGAGGTGAAAGACTTGTGCAATTTGCAGAATCTCAAGGACTGTCAGTAATGAACACTTTTTTCAAGAACAGGGCGAACAGAAAGTGGAGATGGAAGAGTCCAAATGATTAACTACTAATGAAATCGACTTCATCCTCACTAACAGAAGACATATTGTGAATGATGTTACCGTCCTGAATAAGGTAAATGTTGGAAGTGATCACAGAATGGTAAGATGTACACCTGATATAGATGTAGAAAGGGAAAGGAAAAAAAACTGACTCCAGTAAATAATACAAAGGTCTTTGAGATAACAGAAGAGGAGAAAAAGCAGTATGTACTGGAACTTAAGAACAAATTTGAGCTTCTGCAGACTGCTCAGGACCAAGATATTGACGAGGAATATTACAACTTTCCGAAAGTGATAAAGCCCAAGAAACCTATAGGGAAAAAGAAATCCAAAGAAGAAAAAATTAGTCAAGAAACATTTGTCATGATGAACCAAAGATGACAAATGAAAAGCAAGAACACTGACAGGGAGAAAATTGAATATACTGAGTTATGCAAAGCCATTAGAAAGAGACTCAGAGAGGACATAAGAAGATTTAACACAAGAAAAGTAGAACAAGCATTAAGGGAAAACAAAGGATTTAAATCAGCAGCCATGAGCAGTAATACAGAGAGACAAATGATACTGAAACTGAAGAATAGCGATGGTGTACTTATAAACAGAAGAGAAGGCATAATTCAAATAGCACAAGACTACTATAGAGAATTATACAAGGAGCAGGGGAATGATGCCAGCAGTGGGGAAGATTGAAGAGAAAAAAAATTCAGTAAACGCTCACTATTTTCTACAATGTTACAATTTTCTAAAATGGAATCCAATTAAGTTCAATTTTCTTTTAATTTTTAGAAATTAAAAAAATACTTGATTTTATAACATGATATATTTCATTTTTATATTATCAGGGATGGAATTATTGACAAAAAAAAAAAAAAAAAGAAAAAAAAAAGAAAAGAAAATGTGTTGCACTATAATTTTGCACACAAACAACATTATAAGAGATGCTAAGAAAGTTTTGCAACTTGTATATAAATGGGTAGTTACAAGTACCTAATCCTTTGTTGGCAGAATGTATAGTTTCGACTTTTAAAAAGCTGGAGAATGGGTGCACATTCCACTAGATATTATATTTCACTGATAAAATTTTATATTAAAATAAAGCCAGAGGACTATTTACCACATTCAAAGATTCTTTAGGTAGGAGCTATCTGTGGATGTCTGCAGTTCACCACACACCAACTGATTAAGAATGGTTCAAGAAAGGTGCTGTTGCAGACTCTGCACCTCTTCAGAAATGTTGAGTCAAAGTTTTGTTTATAACAATGGCACTGCTGTTCTGAGCTGACTGTCAAGAGCATTTCCAATGCCTCATAAGAAAGAAACTTTGAATTCACTTTTTTTTTTTAACCTGTTTAAATATTTGCTGACATTCAGCACTGTTACGAGGAATTATGAAAATGACAAGAATAACTTAGAATAATTTCTTATATTTCATGTTTCCGTGTGCACTTGTCAGTTCCCTGATTGAGGACCACTCTACATCAATTCTTTCTTCTTTCATAATAGCATCTACACTTCTCAACAAAATTAACAGAAAAAAAAAATGTTTCTTATGAATATTTTATTGTGAACAGTGTTGCTGGTTATTATTTGTTATTTTTTGGTTTTTAGGAGCATTAGCAACTAAGGCCATATTGCTCCGGGATATGCGGTGGTCATTCCCTGACCTTTCCGCATCCTCCGTATTTGGTGGTGACGGGCTCGAACCCCGGTCTAATCAAGAAGCGTGTGCTACGCACTGCTGCTCCTTCCCACCTGGCTACAGAGGCGCCTCAGTGTTGCTGGAGGCAAATATTTAATATTATAAGCATCCTGGCATGCAAATTCTGAGTATCCAATAGAAACCAATCTACTTACTTACAGAGCTGCACATTATGCAAATTATATATTCATTCCTATAAAAATATGTGTTCCAACCACATGGCTTCAATGCCATTTTTTGGCTTGCTCAGTGGGATAGCCATATCTCCAGTACTCAGGATCATCGTTGAGATGGCAGAGGTAGCACATTGGCTTAATGTGTCGTCTCGACACTATGAAAGCAGTTGCAGGAGATGGGTATCATTACAAAAGCAGGCCAAGGTCACCCAAGGGCTATGTCAATTAAAACACTGCTATCTGGCTCTAACAGCAAGACAGACAATGTCCATTCAACAACTGTCTCTTGAGGTTGCTGCGACCATGGATGAAAACATTTCCTACCAGACCGTGTTAAGAAGGCCTCATTAGGGGTAAAGGGAAGGGTTATTGCTTTCGTAAAGGCGACTACGATGGACTGAGACAGTATTTAAATTCTATACAGTGGGACCAACTGATGATGTTACCAACAGCAAATTCAAAATGGGAAGCATTCAAAGAACTTATCTTGGAAGCTACTAGGCTTTACATACCAACTAAGAAATATTGTTCAAGGTTTAGGCCTAAGTGGATGTCAGATGGACTAATGAGGCATATGGCAGAGAAGAAAAATGCATGGGATACATACAAATTAACACGTGACACAGAAGCCTATGAGAGATACAAGTAGATCTGTAACCAAATTACAAAGGAGGTTAGGCAGACGAAGGCAGATTACGAGAAATCTTTGGCAAGGGATGCAAAGAAAAATAGCAAAGAGTTCTTTACTTATGTAAACTCTAGAAGGAAGGGGATAATCAGATTGGTCCACTTGATATCGATGGGTCAACTGTTGATCATCCTGCTCAGGTAGCTAACAAACTGAATGAATATTTTGCATCGACATTCACACATGAGGAGTTATTCAGCGAGGGGAATGCCAGAGGTGTATCCAACTCTGGCAGTAAGCTAGAGAATCTTGTAATAACTGAGAGTAAAGTGGAGGAGAAATTGTTAAAGATAAATACAAGAAAGGCACCTGGGGTGGATGGGATCTATCCAGTTATATTAAAGGAGGCAGGAAAGGAAGTAAGTAAACCCTAATCCATAATTATGAGAGCCTCCTTCGACTCAGGGGAAGTACCCATGGACTGGAGATGTGCATATGTGATCCCAATTCACAAAGGAGGATCAAGGGCGACACAAGTAATTATAGACCTGTTAGTTTAACTTCTATTCCTGGAAAATTAATGGAGGCACTGGTTAAAGAAGAACTGCAGGATCATCTAGACAAGACTTCAGTTATAGCTCAGACACAGCATGGTTTTGTTAAGGGGAAGTCTTGCCTGATCAATCTGATTGGATACTATGATGCAGTCACAAAAGAACTGGATGCAGGGAATAACTTTGATATTATATACTTGGATCTTAGAAAGACTTTTGGTACTGTTGCACATGCAAGACTGCTGCACAAATTGGAGGAGTGTGGCATTGTAGGCAAATTGCTGCTATGGATAAAGGGGTGGTTGAGGGAGAGAAGGCAGAGTGGTAATTAATGGACACTGCTCAATCATGGACTAATGTTATTAGTGGAGTCCCTCAGGGTTCAGTATTGGGTCCATTATTATTTTCTGTATTTATAAATAAACTTATCTTGGAGATAAGTTCATTAAGCTTGATGGTATATCAAGCTTAATGTCCAAGTTTGCAGACGATACGAAGGTTGGCAGGGTTGTCAAGGACACTACTGACACTATGCTACTGCAACAGGATCTGGAAAGGTTGAGCAGATGGGCTGAGAGGTGGCAAATGAAGTTTAACATTGACAAATGTAAAGTACTACATATGGGAAACAGCAACCCCAGAGCAACATATCAACTCTGTGGTACTACACTGACAGTGGTAGAGAATGAAAGGAACCTGGGGGTGGTTGTGCAGGCAGTTATGAAGTTTTCTGAGCAGTGCAGACGGGCTGCAAGAGTAGCTCATGGTGTATTGTCAATGATATATAGGAATTTTTCTAGCAGGAATAAGGAGGTGATTATTCCCTTGTATAAGGCAATGGTCAGACCACACCTAGAGTACTGTAAACAGGTCTGGAGGTCTCATTTCAAGAAGGATGTAGAGATGCTGGAACGAGTACAGAAAAGGGCAACAAGATTAGTGAATGGAACAAAGGTGTGCTCTTACGAAGAAAGGCTTAAGTTTTGCAAATTACAGTGTCTGGGGACTAGGCACCAACGAGGTGATCTGATAGAGGTGTATAAAGCCTTGAATGGTTTGAGCATGCTCAATGCTGATGGGATTCTTCCTCTTGCTCAGAATAATCACCTGAGAGGGCATAAATTCAAATTGAGAAAAGACAGATGTAGGATAGACGTGAGGAAATTTGCCTTTACCCAGCGGGTGGTTGGTTGGTGGAATAGACTTCCATTCCTTGTCGTGGAAGTTGATAGCCTAAATAAGTTTAAGGCTCAGCTGGACAGGTATTTCGAATGAACAGAGGGGTGAAGTGGAAGTGGTTATTTTTTATTTATTTATTTATTTATTTTTTTTTTTGGCTGATGCTGCATAAGCTTGCTTTCTTGCATCAAATGCCTCTACTAATGCTAATGCTAATTCAACTGTATGCAAGGAAGCCAGTGGTTTGTATCCCATTATCTCCCCCAAATAACTGCAGAATACGTCAAAACTGGTGCCATGAACCTGTGGCTTGGAGCAAATGGGGTGCAGTTCTGTTTTAGCCTAAAAACAGATTCTTAACATTAGAATCTGTACCGACCCTCCAACACCAGAAAAAGCAATGTGCTTAAGTTGGAGGTGGTGTTCTAGTGTAGGCCAGAATGGGTTCACATTTGGTGAGCATGAGCTTGGCACACTCAGGGTTCTGAGTTGGATCTCATCATTCTGCTTTGCCTTGGTGATTCCCTTCTACTTCTGACTCTCTCTCTCTCTCTCTCTCAGGGTAACTCAGAAATCCTTTTTTTTTTTTTTTTTTTTTGTTGGATGGTGCAGCAAAAGGCTCAGTCTTCCTTGCACCATATGGCTAATGATAATAATAATGATCAACAACCACACCCCTCCATATTTTTGATAGGGGTACAGTAACTGTGCAGAGATACCAAGAACAGATCCTCAAACCCCACATGCAAATTTTTAGAGGTTCAGTTGACCCAGATTTTATTTTCATAAGTGACAATGCCACTGCACATAGAGCTCAAGTGGTGGAGGAATATTTTGAAACTGAAGATATCCAACGACTGATGTGGCCTGCACAATCGCAGACTTAAATCTAATCAAACATATGTAAGATGCACTGGATATCGTATTGCACGTCAACAGCCAACTTCTCAGTCACTTGGTGAGCTAAGGTCTGCACTGGTGAAAGAACAGGATTTGTTGCCAAAGAATCTTATAGAGACTCTTTTATTGAGCATTGTTAATTGCTATCAGGCCTGTTTAGCCACTGGAGGGGATCATACGTTATACTGATGCCACGTGACCATATTTTTGAACATCTTGTATCCAATTCTGTAACATGACCTTTCTAGCAATTCTTATACAATCCCAATAAATGTCCCTTATACCTGTCTGAAGTTTCTTGTAGTCCTCTCGTTTCATTGTTATTCTATGGTACACCACCATGCCAAATTTCATCCTGCTTCATCGTAAGCTGCACAAGTTACACCATGTTTTCTATGCTTTCTATTCATTTTGTCGTGCAGTGCAGTTCTCACACTTAAACAGACAGAACTGATCCTGAAAAACATTTATTGCTTTATCATTAATGATTCCAAGAAGTACTGGAAACCTGCGGACAAAATATTTCAAAATTGAAAATAGTGTGCTACCCCAATTGATGAATTTTGTGCTACCTTGGCAAAAACAGGTGGCAAAAAATTTCATCAATTACATAAGAACATTTTTTAATAAGAACCTCTTATTTTTTAATAAGAAGCAAAAAAGTAATATCTCCTCACTGAACAAAAGAAAGAATCACATCCTCTTGTTTTATACTCTCTAGAACCTTAGCAGAAAAATAAATTGTTTATTTGGATTTCAGCAAAAAGGGGGGAAAAATGCTCCCATCCTCAATTTGAATTGAGGAAAGACAGATGTAGAGGACAGATGTGCGGAAGTTTGCCTTTAGCCAGCGGGTAGTTGGTTGGTCGAACAGACTTCCATCCCTTGTTGTGGAAGTTGATAGCCTAAATAAATTTAAGACTGAGCTGCACATGTATTTGGAACGAACGGAGGGATGGAATGGGAGTGTTTTTCCCCACCTTTAGCTGATGCTGCATAAGCTTGCTTTCTTGCATCATATGCCTCTACTAATTCTAATGAGCATTTGACTCAGTCCACATGAGTGATTACTTTATAAACTGGAATAGGTTGGAATCACAGGGAAAATCCTTAGATGGATAGCAGAATGGCTTCAGGGCAGGAGGCAGAGGGTTGGGATAAACGGTTATTCCTCAGATTGGGTTAATATAAGAAGTGGGGTTCTCCAGGGATCAGTATTAGGACTACTGTTGTTTTTGATTTTCTTATTTGACATCGATGAAGGGATAGAGGGTGTGATGTCTAAATTTGCATATCATGTAAAGGTTGGTATAGTAGTTAATGATCACTGCCAAGCAGAACTTCTTCAGAGTGACTTACAGAGACTTCAAGGATAGTCAGAAAAGTGGCAGTTATGCTTTAATCCAGCAAAGTGCAAGATCATACACCTGGGGAACAGTAATCCCAAAATAAGTTATACACTTGGTGGATTTGAATTAAAGTCAGCAGTCGAGGAAAGGGTCTTGGGAGTTACGATATGGTCAGACATGAAGTACTCTGAGCATTGTAGACAGGTTGCAAGGAAGGCCCATAATATCCTATTGATGATTTAATGAACATTTGCTAGTAGAGATAAGGATGTCATAATCCCATTGTATAAGATTATTGTTAGACCACACTTGGAATACTGTGTTCAAGTGTGGAGACCGCATCTAAAAAAAGACATCAAAGCTTCTTGAAAGGGTCTAGAGATGGGTAACTCGGCTGGTGAGATCGGTTTCCTCATAAGGATGTCCTTTTGAGGACATCCTTATGAGGAAAGACTTCGAATATGTGGGCTGCAGAACTTGGAAACTAGGCAATAGTAAAATAGTAAAATGAATGAGGATGAAATTTTCACAGTTATAAATGATTCTAGAACTAGGGGCCATAAATTTAAGTTACGGGGAGATATGTTTAGACTGGAGTGCAGGAAATTTTATTTTAGCGAGCAAGTTATAAATTATTACCTACATGGGTGGTAGAGGCTGAGAGTTTGGGGATGTTGTTGTTGTTATTTGGCTTTTAGGAGCATTAGCAACTAAGGCCATATTGCTCCGGGATATGCGGTGGTCATTTCCTGACCTTTCCGCATCCTCCGTATTTGGTGGTGACGGGCTCGAACCCCGGTCTAATCAAGAAACATGTGCTACGCACTGCTGCTCCTTCCCACCTGGCTACGAAGGCGCCAAGAGTTTGGGGAAATTCAAAGGTTAGCTGGATAGTTACCTAAGAGAGGAGGGAAATGCATAGGTTGTCTATTTCCTTTTCTCTTATTATTATTTATTTTATTTAATTTTATTATTTATTTATTTTTGGCTGGTGCAGCATAAGCCTTAGGCTTTCTTGCACCATATGGCCATTACTACTACTACTACTCCTAATACCCATGACAAAGTCACAACCATTCTTCTGGTTTAGTCTGCTATGGTAATCAACTTCCAAAATGGATATGGAAGATTTGAAAACATTTGGTTTAATAATTTGCACATAACATTGTTCAACATATCTAGGATTGACCTCAATACATGGATGTAGGTATGCTCGATTCAAGGGCTGTGTTCAAATTTTCAACCATTGGCATAACATTTAAAGGAAACAAGCAAATTGTTCAAACCAAAAGAGGGGAAACATGAACAGATTTCTGCATGAGTAGAGATAAAATGACTATAATTAAGGCCAGCTTGGTCTACTTATGATTGCTTTCACCAGACGATTTTTTTTTCCATGGGTCATCAATTTGCCTTTTATCTAAACTTTTGGATCATGGACTGGATTTGAATATGAGTCTGTACCACTTACTAGTTATCACTTGTATTCTTTAGTTCAGTATTTCTGAAAAGTGTTCACCACTTCTAATCTTATCTTCAAATAGATTTGTCAAAGGCTGCCACTGTTCTACCAGTCTAGTTACACATTTAACCAAAGAAAGTCAACACATACACACAAAAATCTTTTTGTTCACCAGTTACATTCACCAGTTCAAATCATTTAAATCTATCTTTCCTTTTAGCACTTCCTTCTAGATAGTAATAAATATCTACCAAATATTCATCCGCTTTCAGTGGAAGGCATGCAGCTCCCTTTCAGCACACAAATTAATAAGATGACAAGGACAGCCTATTGCCAAGTGCTCGATCTCCTCTCTTTTAATATCCTTGCTACTCCAGTGTTTAGGCCTCCATAACAGCTAAAATTATCAACACCAAGAGCTAGACAGGTTTTTAACGGAATCCCACATGCTTTCAGGGTTGTTCAGAAGATATTCATATTTACATATTTTATTATGAAAGTTCATCAACAATGGGATTTGTTTGAAATCAGTTTGATCCATCCGCAGGAAATGAAAATGGCCTATTTTTCAAAGCTATCTCTTCTTTCCCTATCAATGACACTTACTAACAAAGTGTTTTTTTTATTCCTCCAAAACTATTTTTTTTTTTTTTTCTATTTCACTATCGAGAAATATGCATAATATTTCTGAACAACTTGCCTGTATATGTGACATCACTATGAAATACTACTTATTTTTTTTCTATTTCTTTCTGTAGAAATCATGGAATACCTACCTAGTAACAGGCCCATCTTTCACCCGGATAAGGGCAGTCACGTGGCGAAGCATTGAGTTCACTAGTTCACGAAAGCATCCCACAGGTATTTCCATCTATGCTTGCTGCACCGCTGTCCATAATTCCATCGCATTCATGGGTGGTGGATCCAAAACTCGAACAGACCTTTCTAAATCTGCGAAATGCTCACCACGGGCTCTGTGGAGAGACACATTGTCCTGCTGGAAGAGTTCATTGCCCTGTGGGTGCACAATGACCATGAAGGGATGCAGATGGTTTGCAAGGATGGCCATGTAACTTGGACCGTTCCGAGACACGTCTATATGTATCAGAGGTCCCAACATGTGCCAGTTGAACATGCCCCAGACCATTACCGACCATCCACCTGCTTGAACAGTTCCTTGTTGACATGATGGGTGAATAACTTCATATGGTTTTCACCAGATACGCACCCCCTGTCCACTCAAAATAACTGGAAACGGGACTCATCAGACCAGGAGACCTGTCTTCAATCATCCAAGGCCCAATGCTGATGTTCTTTCACCCAGTTGAGGCATAGAATCCTGTGTCGTGGTGTTAGCAATGGGACTATGGTGGGTCAATGGCTGCCATAACCTACTTGATGGAGACATTTCTGGCACCTCCCTCTTTGAAGTTGCGGCGATTTGTGCCACTGTTGCTCTCTGGCGGCTGAAACAAGGCGAGACAGACATCGACAGCCACATTCATCCACCACAGCACTGTCCATGATGAGATGTTATTCTGGAAATGGCATATTCCTGATACACTCTTGATACTGTCGAATGGAAATAGCGCAATTTCTGTACCACCTACGCGATAGAGTGACCCATGCACTGGTCACCCACTATCATCCCTCTTTCAAAGTCTGTTAACTCATAAAGTTTATCCATACTGACGTCGAATTACCGTCTACATGAATACACTTTAAACAAAATACCAATTTTCACAAAAAAAATTTTTAAAAAATGGAAAAATCAGCCAAATAAGTTAAAAAGATGGATTCTTCAACATAGTAATGGTGAGGGTATGCAGTGAATGCAGTGTACCTATATAACTGCCAAGCAGTGGGTTCATCCACTAGTGAGAGGGGTAACAGCGTCGAGTTACCCAGGGACCAGGTATCCCATGAATTCTGTCCTTATGCAACTGTTTGATTACACCACATTTCCCAATGCTGAAATTGAAAAATCATATCTATATACAGTACACAAAGCAAAAATGTTACCTTTTCAGATTGCAGAATGCATGGAAAATCTTGTGCATGCATGTTCTCAAATGTTACTTCATATTTCTTTGGTATCTTACTGAAACACAATATGCACCACACAAGTAACATGAAATAAATGCACATTAGCACACCTGACAGCTAATTCTTTAACAATAAGCAGAAATTTCCAACATTTTAAACAAAATACCAATTTTCACAAAAAAATTGAAAAAAAATGGAAAATCAGCCAAATAAGTTAAAAAAGATAGATTCTCCATCATAGTAACAGTGAGGGTACCTAATCAACGTGCTGGACAAGTTTTGCAGCTCCCACGAACACTTAAGTTTTTAATTATATTTAGCTGTTTTATTGACTTAATTGTTATATTAAATTATCTATAAGTAGCTTATAGACTTAGTCAAGCTCCGTGGCTTGTTTTGAATTTAGATGGTGCGATTTTGAAAGTAATTAATATCTAATGTCTGTAGATTTGCCATTCATAACTTGCCACCATTGTTATACAATACAATGTATATCCCGAACTAGATAGCATAAGGTATAACGTAAAACTAGATAGCGAGTATAGTAGTATCAATTAATCAGTAAAATTTACTAATCTTATTAAATTTCATTGTCAATTAAATTGTACTTTTATAACTAAATACATATAACAACCTAGTTTTTACAAACGTAACATTATAAATTAATACATATAACTTAACAGGAGATAAGAAAGTCATATAACGTAACTCGGAGATAAAAATTCAATACCGAAATACATATATATATATATTGTTATAACTACATTGGGATATAAGTTTAGGGTTATATTTTGTATTGGAATTTTATTCGAAATTGAATAGAATAGAGAAGTTGAATAGAGAAGACTATTGTTTACGAGAAGACTATTGAAGCCTATGGTTTACCTACATTGATATTATATAGATATATACATTTATTTTGCATCCTCCCACCATTCCACCAAAAATTTTCTTTAAAGCACCAACCAAAAAAAAAAAAAAAAAAACACTCTACTTCCACTTATCCATTCCTTCCAACAGTTTGTCTAGAGTCCTTCCTAGCATTTATTCAAACTTTCTACTTCCACAATAAACAGATGGACACTTGTTCCAGCAATCAACCACCTGTTGCAAAAGGCAAATTTCTGTACATCCTATTCTGCACCCATCCTTCTTCGTTTTGAATTTAGTCCCCATAATTTGCATAGTCTAAGCAAAAGGAAAAATTCCATCAGCACTGAGCTTGCTCAACCTATTCAAAGCTTTAAACGTCTCAATCAAATCACTTCGCAGGTACATTAGCAGTAGTAGAGGCATACGATGCAAGGAATCAAGCTATCAGCCATAAAAAAAACCCCTCCATTCGTTCCAAAAGCCAGTCCAGCTGAGCCTTAAATTTATTTAGGTTTTCAACTTCCACAACAAAAGATGGAAGTCTGTTCCACCAAACAATCAGCTGGTGATTGTTTGGTGGAAATTTTTCACATCTATTCTACAACTGTCTTTCCTCAGTTTGAATCTATGCCTCCTCAGATTCTTAATCTGAGCAAGAGGAAGAATCTCATCAGCATTCAACTTGCTCAACCCATTCAAAGCCTTATACACCTCAATCAGATCACTTTGCAGGTGCCATCTCTCTCTGGGGGCTGCAATTTGCAGAACTTAAGCCTTTCTTGGTAAGAGCACCAATTTGTTCCCCTCACCAGTCTTGCTTTTCTTTGTAGTCATTCTAGCAACTCTACATCCTTTCTGAAATGAGGCCGCCAGGCCTGTACTCTAGGTGTAGCCTGACCATTGCCTTGTACAACGGGATAATCATCTACCTGTCTCTGCTAGCAAAATTCCTATATATCTTTGACAAGACACCATGACCTGCCCTGCCAGCCCATCTGCACTGCTCAACAAACTTCATATTTGATTGCACAATTACCCCCCAGGTCTTTTTCACTTTCCACTTCCCTGAGTGTAGTACCACACAGTTGGTATGTTTCTCTTCATATTGCTACCCATATGCAGTATTTTGCATTTGTCAATGTTAAACTTCAGTTGCCACTTCTCAGCCCATTTGCCCAACTTATCTAGATCCAGTTGGAATAGCATACTGTCTTTACTATCGTTAACAATCCTGCCAACCTTTGTATCATCTGCAAACTTGGACATCAAACCTGATATACTGTCATCAATATAACAGATATATATACAAAACAACAATAGGCCCAACACCAAATACTGGGGAACTCCACTAGTAACATTTGTCCATGAAGAGCAGTGTCCATTGATTACTACTCTCTGTTGTCTACAACTCAACCATCCCTTTATCCATTGTAGCAACTTACCCTTAATACCATAACTCTCCAATGCGTACATTGGAGAGTTATGGTATCAAGAGTAAGTTGTGTGTGTGTCCATGTGCAACAGTATCAAAAGCTTTCCTGAAATTCAAGTATATTTAATCAAAATTATTTTTGATATTCAGTTCCTTTGTGACCACATCACAGTATCCAATCAAATTAGTCAGATAAGACCTCCCTTTAACAAACTCAATCTGAGTCGTAACTATTACAGCAGTCTTGTCTAGATGATCCTGTAATGCTTCTTTAAATAGTGACTCCATTATTTTCCCTGGAACACAAGTTAAACTAACAGGTCTATAGTTGCTTGTATCACATTTTCAACCCTCTTTATGAACTGGTGATACATTTGCACACCTCCAGTCCATGAGGACATCTCCTGAATCCAAGGAAGCTCTCATAATTATGGCCAAGGGTTTGCCTCCTTTAATTTAACTGAATAGATTCCAGCCACCCCAGGTGCCTTCCATATGTTTAACTTCAACAATTTCTCCTCCACTTTGCTCCCTGTTAGAGTCTGGCATTAACCTCATTGAATAAATCCTCACGTTTGAATTTAGATGCAAAATACTCATTCAGTTTATCGGCTACCTGAGCATGATCATCAATACTCAACCCATCTATGTTAGGTGGTTCAATCCAATTCATTCCTTTCCTTCTAGAGTTTACATAAGTAAAACCTCTTTGCTGTTTTTATTTGCATCCTTTGCCAAAGATTTCTCGTAATCTACCTTTGCCTGCCTAACCTCCTTTTTGACTTGATTACAGACAAGCTTATATATGTGCCATAGGCTTCTGTGAAACCTGATAATTTATATGCATCACATACATTTTTCTTCTCTGCCCCAAGCCCCATTAATTCATCTGACAACCATTTAGACCTAAACCTTGAACAGTATTTCTTAATCCAAGGTTAAGTCCCTGAGGGCTTCCCAATTACATTTCAACATAGGTAACATTGTCAGTTCATCCCAGTGTACAGAATTTAAAAACTGTCTGAGACCCATGTAGTCACCTTTAGGAAAGCAAAAGCCCTTTCCTTTAGCCTTGATGGTAGTTACATCTTTAAGTCATTCCCATATCAGTACATTGTGATCGCGGTCATGCAGTGGTTCCTTTATCTGCAAATTCTTAATGCATGAATAATCACTGCTGATAATGAGATCAAGGGTATTACTCACTCTGGTTGCCTCTCGAACATGCTGCTTTCGAAAAGAGTCATCCAAAAAAGTCTTGCTAGTGTGCATGATTGACCAACCCACAAGTTCCAGTCAATATCTGGAAATTTAAAATTCCCCATTATAAGACATTCTGATTTACTGGCCCACTCTATTTCTCTGCATAATTGCTCATTATACTCATCAGATTCATTAGGTCTATAACACACACCTACTCTCATTTTTCCTTTCCCAGTCCTTAGGTCACACCAAAGACTCAACATTGAATTGTCCACCTACATCAATTGGATGCACTTCCTTAAATTTTATGTGTTTCTTAATTAACAGCATAACCCCTCCTCCCTTCCTGTTCTGGCTATCCTTTCTGTACACATTACTCTTAGTTACCCTGTACACATTGTACTCCCCAAATTCCAATTCTGCTTATGTCTGTGTGACACCACATTTCTGATATCCCAAGAATTACTGCCTTTGATGTCTTGACAAGCACTTCAAGCTCATCAAATTTATTAACTATACTCCTAGCATTGGTGAACGTGAAAGTATACATGCTCCTCTTTCTACTCTTAGTTACCCTGGCATATCAAGTTTAATTTCAAAGTATGCAGATGATACAAATGTTGGCAGGGTTGGTAATAACAGTAATGACAGTTGCTGCTGGAACAGGGCTGAGAAGTGGCAACTGAAGTTCAACATTGAAAAATGCAAAGTACTGCATATGTGTAGCAGTAACCCCAGAGATATTTACCAACTATGTGCTGTTATACTCAGGGTAGTGGAGATTGAAATAGACCTGGGTGTAATTGTGCAATCAGATACAAAGTTTTCTGACAGTGCAGACAGGCTGCCAGAGTAGGTCATGGGGTCTTGTCAATGATATATATAGGAATTTTGTGAGCAGGGATAAGGAGGTGATTATCCCCTTGTATAAGGCAATGGTCAGGCCACACCTTGAGTACTGCGTACAGGTCTGGAAGCCTCATTTTAGGATGTAGAGTTGCTAAAACGAGTACAGAAAAAAGCAACAAGACTGGTGGAGGTAACAAAGGGGGATGCTCTTATGAAGAAAGGCTTAAGATCTGAAAATTGTAGCTTCGGGAGACTAGGTACATGTGAGGCGATCTGATTGAGACGTAGAAGGCCTTGAATGGATTGAGCAGGCTCAATTCTGCTGAGATTCTTCCTCTTGCTCAAATTACAAACCTCAGGGTTCATAGATTCAAACTGAGGAAAGACAGTTGTAGAATAGATGTGCGGAAGTTAACTTTAGCCAGTGGGTAGTTGATTGCTGGAACAAACTTCCATCTGTTGTTGTGGAAGTTGATAGCTTAAATAAATTCAAGGCAGAACTAGAAAAATATTTGGAATGAATGGATCAGTGAAATGGGAAGAGTTTTTTTTTTTGGCCGATGCTGTATAAGATTGCTTTCTTGCATCATGTGCCTCTACTAATGCTAATGTTAACTCAGCCAAGGGGTGAAAAAGGTCCATAAAAATTCCTCCCATCATTGAAGGGACTCGAACTCAAGTATTTTACACATAGGGTTGGGAGGGCAGTGATTCTACCAACCGTGCTACCCACGAGAGCTAGGTGCAAGCAACAAGTTTCCAACTCAACTACTCTTGTTGAAAAGTGTGAGAAATCAGGCAACAAAGAAACAAAGTTCGTAAATGGTGCAGCAAAAAATAAGTAATTATTTTCATTCGAGCCTTAAACACATGTGGTATTGTGGCTGAAAGTTACATTTGTTTTGTTACCTAAGAATAAAAATATGTAAGTACAACTTAGCGTTTTTATTTCTAAACTTACTAAACCTTTTTTTTTTTAGTCTCCAGAACTGCATTTTTGATAAGTTCGAAAATCTGAAGAAATCGGAAGTCAAACTATCCCTGGTCCCAATTAGTTGGGATTATCGACGCTCTACTGTACTTTGCATTTGTCAATGTTAAACTTCAGTTGCCTTTTCCTCAGCCCATCTGCCTAACTTTTCTAGATCCATTAACAACCCTGCTAACCTTTGTATCATAAGGGCGGTCACGGTAGTTATTATGAATAAATTGGACTATATTAACAAATTGGATTCCATTATATTGGACAGTTCAACCTACAGGGCAATAGACCCGTCTATATTTACGAATTTAATAAATCAGTATAACAAGACACTAACTTCATAAGAGTGATTTTATTTCTATGGCTCAATTTCAGCCGAAAGCTAAAACTTATAATATTCCTGTATTTTTTGGACAAGTTAAACTCCATAAACCCAGTTTTCTCATAGGCCCAATTGTATCCTACAAAAATTCAGCATTTTCACACTTAGCTGCACAATTATATAACATCATAAAACCTTTTAGGCAGATGATAAAATTTGGCAAAAATAAATATGATACACTATTTAATAGTCTTAAAGGTGTCCAGCTTGGCAGTAATGATAAACTGTTTTCATTAGATGACATTTCCTTGTACATGAATATCAATGTAGACTAAGCTCGATGTAGTTTGCTAATTGTTAAACGACAATACCATCAGGATTAATCACAAAAATTACCTAAAAAAGAAATTTTCTATTTAATTAAGCTTTTACTCAAAGCAAATTACATTACTTTTATAGACAAGATATACAAGCAGATTTTTGTATTACCTATGGGTTTAAGCTTGAGCAGCCTAATGTCAGAGATCTATTTTGCTAACATCGAGCAGATACATTTAACACAGTTTCTTCCCCGGATTACTTATTATGGGAGATATCCTGACAATGTACTCATTATAACAAATTCTTACCCCACTCAGGACATTCTACAGATATTTAACAACATTCATACGAGGCTATGTTTTACACTGGAGTAAGAACATGGAGAAACAAAAGCTCTAAATTTCTTAAATTTCACTCCTACGCGAGATATGAAAAAATATTACAGATATGAAGTTATTACAGTGTTGGGCAAGATTTTTGGAGCTCCGCTGAACACTAAGTTTTTATATATATTTAGCAGTAGTGGCATGTAATGCAAGAAAGCAAGTGTATGAGCTTATGCAGCATCAGCCAAAAAAAAAAATCACACCATTGCCTCCAAATGCCTGTCCAGTTCCTTCTTAAATTTATTCAACCTATGAACTTCCACAACGACAGATGGAAGTTTGTTACAGCAATTAACCACCCGCTGGCTAAAGGCAAATTTCCGCATATCTATTCTACATCTGTCTTTTCTTAATTTGAATTTATGCCCCCTTAGGTTCGTAATCTGAACAAGTGGAAGGATCCCATCAGAATTGAGCGTGCTCAACCATTCAAGGCCTAATTTAGTTGTTTTATTGAATTAATTTTATACTAAATTAATTAGTTCCTTGGTTTATTTGAATTTAGATAGCAATTTTGAAAGTTAATACTTAGCTTCCTTCGATCTTGCCATTCTTAACTTGCAGCCATTGTTATTCGATACAGAATAGCGTAACGTAAATCCCAAACTTCGTAGCGTAAAGTTTAACATAAAACTAAGTAGTGAAATACGTAACACTGTATTAGAAATCTGTTAGATTACTATAGTCTTATCAATTAATTAGTAAAATTTATTAAATTTCATTGTTAATTAAATTATACATAAATGGAATCATGACCCAGACTAGAGCAGCAAGGCAGCGAGCACAAAGTAGCAATAGTACAGTGGATTAAAGGAGAATCAAAGGAGGCGATTCTCCAAATCATCACAGTCTAAAAAAATGTGAAATGTTTGCAGACCTCTCTAGATCAGAACATGATCTAGCCAAGGATGTCTTTGTGTGTGCTAGCTGCAGAGACTGTGAAGAAATTAGGTGCCAACTCAGCCTTCTGATGAGCATCTATGAGAGTTTGAGGTTAAGGGTTTATGCCCTCAAAGAAATTAATATGAGGGGACCATCAAGTTCTCAGCTGACCAACTCAACATCAGAGCTCATTCCGGTGCAGCAATCTTCAAGTCAGAATGCGCTGGTCTTAGAGGAAGTTGTTATTGTTGGTGACTCTAGTATCATGGAGATGGAGAATATATTATGCAAAAAGGATAGGTGGAACAGGACCAGGGTATGTCTGCCAGGGGCAAAAGTTGATGATGTTGCAGGTCAGATATCATCTTTTAAGGGTCCAAAAGGTGATATTGTTGTACATGTTAGCAATAATGACCTTAAGATTTACTTAACAAGTACAGGTCAATGCTGAAAAAAAAGTCGCGAGTAAGGGTTAAAATTTGAAAGTGTCTACAATTCTGTCCAGACACGATAGGAGGGAGTATATGATGAGAGCCTTGTCAATCAATTCAGCCCCTGGACAGAATGTGCAAGGCTCATGGGGTAGAATTTTTTTCAGCATTGTCTATGCTTGCTAACAGGAGAGACTGCTTCTACAGGGATGGGATACACTTAAATAGAAAGGATGCAAGAATATTTGCTGATGCTATCGAGGCAGTGTTAGGTGGGTCGGAAAACTGCTAGCTTGGAAGGATACATATACTAAAAGGTTAACAGTAGCAGCAGGCACAGGCAAAAAGTGATTCTTGCACTGCGTCTATTGTAATGAGTAGCAACCCAGAGAGGAAGTTGCTGAGGATTTCAAGAACAGCTGAGAGTCATCATGGAACAAGTAAATATATGGGCTGTTTTAGGGTAACTAAGAGTAAGAACAGGTGAATGTATACTTTCATGTACACCAATGCTAAAAGTACAGTAAATAAATTTGATGAATTTGAAGTGCTGAACAAGGCATCAAAGGCAGATATTGTTCGGATATCAGCAACATGGTGTCACACAGATATAAGCAATGCAGAATTCCAATTCTGCATTGCTTATATCTGTATCTTATATTGCTTATATCTATAGAAGGGATAAACATGGTAGGAAGGGAGGAGGGGTTATGCTGTTAGTTAAGAAACACAAAATCTAAGGAAGTGCATCCAGTTGACAAGGGGGGGGGGACAGTTCGATGTTGGGTCTGTTTGGTGTGACATAAACACTGGGAAAGGGAAAATGAGAGCAGGAGTCTGTTATAGGCCGAATGACTCTGATGAGTACAACGAACAATTGTGCACAGAAATAAGTGAGCCAGTAAATCAGAATGTCTCGTAATGGGGGATAAATTTAAGGCTGATAACTCTCCAGATATGAGGAGAATTGTTGGTTGCTCACTCGCATGACAGCAAGATTTTTGTGGATTTATTGGAGGATTGTTTTCTACAGAAACAAGTTCGAGGAGCAACCAGAGGGAATAAGACTCTTGATCTGATTATCAGCAGTCATTATTCATGCATTAAGAATTCACAGGTAAAGGAACCACTAGGTGACAGTGATCACCGTGTACTGATGTGGGTTTTACTTAAAGATGTAACTACCGTTAAGGGTAAAGGGAAGGGATTTTGCTTTCGTAAAGGTGACTACCGTGGTCTCAAACAGTTTTTAAATTCTATACAGTGGGATCAACTGACGATGTTACCAACAGTGTATTCTAAACAGAAACTAAATTCTAAATACCAACTAAGAAATACTGTTCAAGGTTCTGGCCTAAATGGATATCAGATGAATTAATGAGGCTCATGGCAGACAAGTAAAATGCATGGGATGCATATAAATTATTAGGTGACACAGAAGCCTATGGCAGACATAAGCTAGTCTGTAATCAAATCACAAAGGAGGTTAGGCAGTCTCAAGGAGATTATGAGAAAACTTTGGCAAAAGATGCAAAGAAACACAGCAAAAGACTTCTTTATTTATGTAAACTGCAGACGGAAAGGGATTTATCAGATTGGACCACTTAACATAGATGGGTTGACTATTGATGATCATGCTTAGGTAGCTGATAAACTGAATGAGTATTTTGCATCTACTTTCACACATCAGAAGTTATTCAATGAGGGGAATGCCAGAAGTTTATCAAACTCTAACAGGGAACTCAGTGATTTTGTAATAACTGAGAGCAATGTGGAAGAGAAATTGTTGGAGTTAAACATAATGAAGGCACCTGGGGTGGACGGGATCTATCCAGTTATATTAAAGGAAGCAGCAAAGGAAGTAAACGAACCCTTAGCCATAATTATGACTTGCTTCATTGGACTCAGGATAGGTCCCCATGGACTGGGGACCTATCCTGAGTTCGTTAAGAGGTTCGAAAGGTGACACAAGCAACTATAGACCTGTTACTTTAACTTGTGTTCCACGGAAAATAATGGAGTCACTCACTGTTTAAAGAAGCATTACAGGATCATATAGACAAGACTGCTGTAATAGTGAAGACAGCATGGGTTTGTTAAAGGGAGGTCTTTTCTGACCAATTTGATTGATACTGTGGTCACAAAGGAACTGAATGTCAAAAATAATTTTGATTAAATATACTTGAATTTCAGGAAAGCTTTTGATGGAAGACTGCTGCACAAATTGGAGAGTTATGGTATTAAAGGTATGTTGCTACAATGGATAAAGGGATGGTTGAGTGGGAGAAGAAAGAGAGTGGTAACTAATGGACACTGCTCTTTGTGAACAAATGTTACTAGTGGAGTTCCCCAGGGTTTGGTGTTGGGCCCATTGTTGTTTTGTATATTTATCAATTACATTGATGAAGGTATATCAGGTTTAATGTCCAAGTTTGCAGATGACACAAAGTTTGGCAGGGTTGTTAATGACAATATGCTACTTCAACTGGATCTAGATAAGTTGGGTAAATTGGCTGAGGAGTGGCATTTGAAGTTTAACATTGACAAATGCAAAGTACTGCATATGGGTGGTAATAACTGAAGAGGAACATACCAATTGGGTGGTACTAAACTCAGGGAAGTGGAAAGTGAAAAAGACCTGGGGGTAACTGTGCAGCCAAATATGAAGTTTGCTGAGAAGTGCAGATGGGCTGCCAGGGCAGGTCATGGAGTCTTGTCGATGATATATAGGAATTTTGCTAGCAGGGACAGGGAGGTGATATTCCCGTAATACAAGGCAATGGTCAGGCCACACCTTGAGTTCTGTGTACAGGTCTGGAGGCCTCATTTTAGTAAGGATATAGAGTTGCTAGAATGAGTACAAAGAAGGGCAACAAGATTGGTGAGAGAAATAAAGGGGTGCCGTTACCAAGAGAGACTTAAATTCTGGAAGTTGCAACATCTGGAGTCTAGCCACCTGCGAGGGGCCTTAGTCAGGTGGGAAGGAGCGACAGTGCGTAGCAAATGCTTCTTGATTAGACCGGGGTTCAAGCCCGTCACCACCAAATATGGAGGATACGGAAAGGTCAGGGAATGACCACCGCATATTCCCGGAGCAATATGGCCTTAGTTGCTAATGCTCCTAAAAAACCAAAACAACAACCACCTGCGAGATGATCTGATTGAGGTGTATAAGACTTGAATGGTTTGAACAAACTCAATGGTGACTGAATACTTCCGCTTGCTGACACTAAGAACCTGAGGGGGAATACAGAGCCGGCAAAAGGGAATGCAATGTGTGCATCGCACACAGCTCGAGTAATCCGGGCCCTGTGCTAGCAATGTTTTTTTATAATTTTTAATTTAATTAAAATATTTGCCTGAATTTTATTACTTACATTTAACCCTGATTCAAAAAAAATTGTAACTTTACAGTAAGTTGCAAATTTAACGTTGGATTTCTTCTTGCGCTTAATGCGAACATTTTTTTTTATTCTATGTCTCCTTCTAACACTAATAAAATAGCATAAATCATCCTACTACAGGATGTAAAGTTTAGTCAAAACAATAGGCGGGTTATATGGAGTTCAATAGCTATTTTCTAGATCCTCCGGGGCATACACTTTCACTCGAATCATTGGTCAAACCGCGCAGAGGAGGGAAAGTAAAATATATAGGTTTTTTTTGTTTATATTAAACAACCTCTAAATGAATACAAATTAACATTGTATTTGTTTAGAGGTATAAAAATTGTTTTTGTTTTTTTTTTTTTTACTTTTGCTATAAAACTTTCTATGATTTTATTTTAATAATTATTTTTAGATTTGAAAAAAACATGAATCTTTAATGAGTAAATAAAAGTTAATTTTTTTCGGCCCTGCATTTATTTTCGCACACAGGTGATGGTTGATGGCTCTCTGTCTTCTAACTTCACCACTACTGCTGGTGTCCCCAAAGGTTCAGTTCCCCACTCTTTTCCTCTTGTATATTAATGACCTTCTTCCATTGACTGGAAACCCTATGACCTGCTCTGGGGAGCATAGATTCAAATTGAGGAAAGACACAAATGTAGAATAGATGTGTGGAAGTTTGCCTTTCACCAACGGGTAGTTGAATCCTGGAACAAACTTCTATCTGTTGTTGTGGAAATTGATAGCTTAAGTAAATTTAAGGCTGAACTAGACAAAGATTTGGAGTGACCAGATGGATGAAATGGAAAGGTTTTTTTTTTGGCTGATGCTGTATAAGCTTGCTTTCTTGCATCATATGACTGAACTAATGCTAATGTTAATATAGAATTTAACATTTATTGAAAGCCTACCAATACAGGTATGTTTCTGCACTACAGAAATTATCATCTGTTTACTTATAAAAGGTCCATAACATTTAACCAGTTCCTTAACGCCTACAAATAATCTACTTCTGAACCCACCTTAGACGTAGATATTGATATATTAACCAACAGGTTTTTAAATGAACTCAAATTATAAGCTAAAAATAAATCAGAAAATACGATATAAATCAATAAAACTAATAAAAAGTAATTTATTTCTATGCTGTACATCGAACAATGGAATAAGCAAGTCAATAAATTTTTTAAACATTCAGAATTCGAAACTGTAGTTGGGCCTATGCAGAAACTCCATAATATACATGTGACCCCCGCTTAACGCTGATCATTCGTTCCAGAAAAACAGAGCGCTAAGTGAATCCGCGCTAAGCGAGCGCCGCTTTCCCATAAGGTAACATATGTATTTGTGAGCTGCGGTCGGTGCCATAGGATATTTCCTAATCAATAATAAACAGTAATGAAAAGATGCACAAATGTCGGTCAAAATATTTAATATTCAAATATTTGCACATATAAAATATTCTGCATTACATACGTATAATTATGTGGTAACTACTTGCGTCTCAAAATTCCAATTAAAATAATGAATTTAATTGATTTAATTTAATGGATGAATTTAATCATGAAAAATGTGTGGATTTTGAGTTGAACTTTGGCCCTCTTCCAAATAAACTAAAAGGGGTATTAATTTTAAATGGCCCGCAGCGTTACCACCAAACAATAAAGTCAACCGATCCTTCGCCGCTTTGAAACTTGGCATGTTTTTTGTTCTTTCAATATGAAACTTCTTTTAGGCATTCGTTTCCACAAAAGTCCTGCTTCATCTATGTTAAAAACTTGTTGAGAAGTATAACACATAATATCCCTCTTCAATAATTTTAACAAGTTCTTTTTTGAAAGTTTCGGCTCCTTAATCTGCACTAGCGGCTTCTCCCGGGATTTTAAATCTATTCTACCAGTTTTAAATGGTTCCACATTTTTTTTTTAGGCGAGTTTTCTTCAGATCATCGTATTGGCTAATCTCTTTCTCTCTCTCTCTCTTTTTTTAATATTTAACTTAACTGAATTCTGCATTGGAATATTATCTTCAAAAAAATTAGTCTTTCCATTTCAATCCTAATAGCCGGTCTAGTCCTAGTTGCTTGTAGTGGAACAGCTATCTTTCCCGCTGCTAAAATTAATTCTTTATTTTTTCATAATTGTTCTTACAGTTAAATTTGCGAGTCCTAAATTATGGCACACATCCGCTTGTCGTTGACCGGAATCGATTCGCTTCAAAACGTCTAATTTAATTTTCAAATTCAGTCTTTTTCTTACATTTATAGTCTTCGTACTGCGCCCAGACGTTGTTGCATTTTCATTCCTGTCGGTCATTATTAGCTCTTCGAAAATATAACTGCGTTGGTTGAATTAATTATGATACAATGTTCAAGTAAACTGTCCGTTACGCACGATGTCTAATACTGTACTGAGTGATGACTAACTAGACTTCGGATAAATGCATATAACGCAAATATTACAAGCAATATATTTGATCATTTTTTAAAATGTTGATCTCGGAACTACGTAACAAGTGACTGTACTTAAATTAGCGTGAGAGAAAATTTCACTGAGCGTAGGAAAATTGCTCAAGTCGGCGTGGGAAACGTTTTAATGCTGTTTTGCTATTCATTTTCAAGCTATTGACTCCATCAAATGAAACGATTTTGTTAAATATGTCAAAAATGTAATCTGTAAAAGAGCGTTATAGTGATCTGCGACAGCGTTATAGTCAGATACGGGTTATAATATAAGAACAGCGTTATAGCGAATCAGCGTAAAGCGAACCGCGTTATAACGGGGGCCTGCTGTATTGAGAAATCCCACAGTTCTTCCTTCTTTCTCGGTACAAGTGAAAATTACCTTGTACACAAATATTATTAAAGGTTTAGACCTAAACTGATGTCAGATGAACTGAGACTTGTGGCTGAGAAGAAATATACATGGAATGCATATAAATTATGAGGAGACACAGAAGCCTATGGTAGATATCAGTTAGTCTGTAATCAAACAAATCCAGAGAAGCGAAGGCAGATTACTAGAAACCTTTGGCAAAGGATGCTAAGAAAAACAGAAAAGACTCCTTTATTTTTATAAACTTTGGAAGGAACGGGATGAATTGGATTGGCCCACTTGATATCGATGGTTTCACTGTTGATTATCCTGCTCAAATAGCTGACAAACTGAACGAGTGTTTTGCATCTACATTCACATATGAGGAATTCTGTAGGGAAGTCGAAGACATAAGTATATTAAACTCTAACAGGGAGCTTAATGATTTTGTAATAACTGAGAGCAAAGTGGAGAAGAAATTGTTGAATAAAACATCAGAAAGGCATCTGAGGTGGATGGGATCTATCCAGTTATATTAAAGGAGGCAGCAAAGAAAGTAAGCAAACCTTTAGCGATAATTATGAGAGCATCCTTGGACTAAGGGTATGACCCCAGGGACTGGAGATGTGCAAATGTATCCCCAATTCACAAAGGGGATAAAAGGGTGACACGAATAATTACAGACCTGTCAGGTTAACTTCTGTTCTAGATAAAATAATGGAATCGCTGGGTAAAGAAGTATTGCTGGATCATCCAGACAAGACTGCAGTAAAAATTCAGACACAGCATCGGTATGTTAAGGCGAAGCCTTGTCTGATCATTTTGATTGGATACTATGTTGTTGTCACAAAGGGACTGGATTGTAAAAATAATTTTGATATCACATACAGGAATTCCCCAACATGTAATACTCAACATATGGAAATTTGACTTTATGTAAGTTTTTGCCGGCCAGTGCTTAATTTCTCATTTTTCATATACAGGAAACCCTTGATTAATGCGGTTTTGAACAATGCGGTTTTAATTAGTGCGCAAAATTTTTTTCATACTATCCCCTTAATATATGTGTTATCAAATTTGATTAGTGCGCTGTTTTTTTTCTTGCGGTGCTTGGCAACTCACAACGGCGCCTGAAGTGGCAAATACGTGACATGCACTCACCAGGGTCTTCCAACTTAAATGCATGGGAATCGACTCTGAAACGCTCGATTTGCTCTGGTAACTCATATTCTTGTATAATTTTAACATTAATGTAGATATTACATCATCATGCTAAATGTACAATTAATGTATTTTAAGTAGTACATGATGTACGTTTGATTCTGATTTTTCACAATTTGTTCAATTTTAGTGATTCCTGTGTAGCATTTAGCGAGGATCTGGCACTAATTTCATCTAGTATGAAAGCTGTGTGAAAGTGCTCCGTAAAGTTCCAACTAGTCGCTGGGCAGTTCCTCAGCAATCCTTGATGAGTGCAGAAGTGCAGCAGGCTTATCGCTCATCCTACCAAAACAAATTTTTTTTTTAAATTATCTTTCATAGCTATGGACAGGAAAAAGGGTAATAAAAGAAAATTCATCACTTTGGATACTAAACTTGACATCATTAAGAGATTTAATAATGGCAAAACCAAAGCAAACATAGGTAGGGCACTAGGCTTTGGCGAGTCAACCATATGCGCCGTTTTGAACAAAGCAGGTGAGTACCGGGAAAAAGGCAAAATTGCATCTGCATCTTTAAGTATGCAATGCACTAGGAATAGAAGTCCATTAATGATTGAAATGGAAGATTTCTTTTTATTTGGTTTGTTTGTTTGTTGTTTGTTATTTGGTTTTTAGGAGCATTAGCAACTAAAGCCATATTGCTCCAGGAATATGCGGTGGTCATTCCCTGACCTTTCTGCATCCTCTGTATTTGGTGGTGACGGGCTCGAATTTTTATTTTGTTAGAAGATTGTAATCAGAAACGCATTCCTATTGATGGAAGAAGAGAAGGAAGAAATAGAGGAAGAAGAGAAGGAATTATCTAACGAAAACATATTGACTTGCAGGCAGCAACAAAATGAAAATGCTGACGAACCTCAAGATGAACCAAATGAGCAGCTGAGACGCTTCATCGCCAGAGAGATGGCAATGGTGAGGTTTGAGAAGATGGATGCTGACAGCGAACAATTCTTAAAAGTTAACAGAAGGGTGAATGATAGGCTTGCTTGCTACAAAAAATTTATGATGAAAAGAAAAAAGCCACTGACCCCTTCTCAAACTCCGCAGTGCCGTACTTATGAGCTGAAGACATCGATTCTGGCAACGATGCTCGAGAGGTAAAACTTACTGACATTATGCCTGTCTCCTCTCGTTTTATAATTTTATAATTTTGAAATTTTTTTGAATTGCACGCTTTTGTAATTTTTCCTGCACATGAGATTAAAAATTGAATAAATACAATAAATAATTCTATTTACATGTTCGATGAACATTTTTTTTTGATTCAATCAATTCAGCGAGCATAGTTGCGAGTGCTGCACAGGCATGGGGGAAATTTCCTGACTTATGTAGCATTCCGCGGAATGCAACCCTTACTTAAGCTGGGGAGTTCCTGTAATTTGATTTCAGGAAAGCTTTTTTTTTTTTTTTGATACTGTTGCATATGGAAGACTGCTGTACAAATTGGAGCAGTATGGCATTAAGGACAAGTTGCTAGAATGAATGAAAGGATGGTTGAGTGGGAGAAGACAGAGAGTGGTAATCAACAAACACTGCTCTTTGTGGACTAATGTTATTAGTGGAGTCCCAAAGGGTTTGGCGTTGGGCCCATTTTTGCTTTATTTTTTTTATCAACGATATTCATGAAGGTATATCAGGCTCAATGTCCAAGTTTGCAGATGATACAAAGGTTGGAAAAGTTGTTAATGACCATATTTTTTTTTTTTTTTTATGAAAACCCCAAACACGAAAGGTATCAAAACCTATAGTACTTAGTACCGTGCATGGGTTGAAGGAGAAGTATGGGGGAGGGGATGCCGGAAACTTTGCTCTAGAGACTAAACATGGGTTTCACCACTTCAAGCCTCCAATAAGCAAAGTGGTGGTATTTCACCGGTTGATGAAAGTCATCTACCACCTAGCTGGGCAGATGGGCTAAGACAAGGCAAATAAAGTTTAACATAGACAAATGCAAAGTACTGCATATGGGTAGCAATAACCACAGAGAAATGTACCAACTGTGCGCTACTAGGCTCAGGGTGGTAGAGAATGAAAAAGACTTGAGGCTGATTGTGCAGTCAAATATGTAGTTTTCTGAGCAGTGCAGACAGGCTGCCAGAGCAGGTCATGGGATCTTGTCAATGATATACAGGAATTTTGCTAGTAGGTATAAGGAGGTGATTATCCCTTTGTTTAAGGCAATGGCCAGGCTGTGCTTTGAGTACTCCATACAGGTCTGGAGGGCTCATTTTAGGTAGGATGTAAAGTTTCTAAAATGAGCACATAGCAGGGCAACAAGATTAGTGAGGGGAACAAAGGGATCCTCTTACCAAGAAAGATTTAAGTTCTACAAATTGCAGCGTCCGGATACTAGAACATCTGAGGTGATCTGATTGAGGTGTATAAGGCCTTGAATGGTTTGAGCAGGCCCAATGCTAATAGGATTCTTCCTCTTGCTCAGATCACAAACCTCAGGGAAATAAATTCTTAAGAAAGACAGTTGTGTATTAATTTGCCTTTACCCAGCAGGTAATTGAATGCAAGAACAAACTTGCAGAAGTTGTTGTGCAAGTTGATAGCTTAAATAATTTCAAGGAAGAACTGGAAAAACATTTTGAGCAGATGTGTGAAATTGGATATTTTTTTTTTTTTTTTTTTTTGCTGATGCTGTATAAGCTTGCTTTCTTGCATCATATGCCTCTGCTAATGCTAATAGTCGGTCCTTACTGTACTTATTTTATCGCAGCAGCAGCAGCATAAAGGAAAAAAAATGCTGGGTTATTCAGATTATTGATGTTTCGAATTATTGACGTTCTGATTTTCAATGTTGTAATGTATTCCTTTTAATTCTTTTCCTTCAAATTTCTTCTTTTCCTTTTAATTTGTTTTACATTAATCATTTTCCTCCTAACATCTCTGTTGGAGTTGAGTTTCTGGCTGTAATTTTTTTTTAAAATTTATATCTTAAGCTAAGGGAGAAAAAATATAAGACTATGAAACCTATAGATAATATGAACAAAACAATCAAGTTCAAGATTTAATAACTTAACACAGCTGGCCAGTGCAACAATCATTTACACTTTGGAACTAAACACAGCCTGGCATTTAATCCAATAATCAATAACTATTTAATATATAACAACTGTTGTTCAACCCAGTTTCCACATCCAAATCATGGTGTCTTGCTTATATTCCTACTTTATTTAACCAATAATTATTGTCCTTGCCTTATTATATCAACCATGAACTAGAGTCTACACAGAAAATGCAAATATAATAAAATTCAGGATAAGAAAAATAAGCGTTTTTTTTTTTTTTTTTCTCAAAAGAGACCATTGTTATTAGTAATTAATAGCTAAACTACCCTAAGCTTTGAGGAATGCACTTTTTTTGGTGGTCTTCCTCTCCCTCTCCCTCTGTTTCTTGTACGTGGACCTGCTCTATCATCAGATTCACCATTCTCTTCATCATGTTGATTGAGATGCTTCTGAAGTTCATCTGATGTAGCAAATCGCTGGTTACACTCAAAACAAGGCCAAGCATTCTCTTGCTCTTCCAATGCTATCAAATAATACAAAGAAAACCTATAGTGGAATATGCATACAAATATAATTTACTATAAAAGCAAATACAATAAAATGTGCAATAAAAACAAAATCAGTGGGAGGGATAATATACGAAAAAATTTCATTATAGTTCACTTGCATAATGAACATGTGGACAGAACTCCAGTTGCTTGGTTATATCATATGCCATTAAACCCAAGAAAAACTACAAAATACATCTAAGATGCAGACCAGAACGTTTCTCAACCTTATCCTTAACAAGTCCCCGACCCCACTTTGTTAACATTTTTGTAGAGATTCCGTTTTGCCCACAAGACTATTTTTATTAACTTACAATCAAGTTGTATTCCCGTATTTTTTCACTGACTACCAAAGCTCGAAATTCTGTTAAGTAATGAATATTAAAAGAAAAATAAATTGAAAAATCAAGTGTGGATAATTTGCGAACTGTACTAGTTAACTGTATAAAGTTTGAAACCAGTTTGCAGACCATAGGTTGAGAATCACTGCTCTAGAAAGAGGAAGTCTGATATTCCATGTGAGAGAAGGTCTTAAAAGAGTACGTATTTCTGATTTTAGCCCAAAATATTGTTATTACTTAATATATTTCACATCTTGATCATAGTCGTGTCACACCATAGTTTTAGTCACTTTTGTGCCAATAAAATCGAAATCCAACAACCATCTTGATCATATTCAATAAATCAATAAATAATTCATTTAAATTTTCTTTCTCTAATATTAATCTACTTTCCCCATAGTGAAATCACTCAATGTTAATAGGTGTATTCAAAGGTTGATCTAGTTGATAATCATCATTCAACTACAATTCCTTTCTTCATTCCCGATGTGAAGCATGTAAAGTACCAATTTCAAATGAAACCTTAGTGCATTAGAAGAATTTAAGTTACAGAATAAATGGGTGTATACCCCAGAGATGTGTAACTGAAAACTCATTAAGGGCAAGATTTTAGTAACTGCCAAGTGGTGTACCCCAATTCAGGCCTCAGAACAAAATAATCATATGCTCTGGTTCAAGAAGATTTACTTTTATTGGGAAATTCCATTTTTAAGGAAACTATAACACTTTTATGTGAAAAGGTGTGCTATATAACCAATTCTGCCTTGAGCAACAAGCATGATGTCGCTAAGAGATCGCAACATTTTTAAGGGGTGTAAAGAAAGCATTATTATTCATGTGGGGACTAATATCATTAACTGTAGATAAACTGATGTTCTGTTCAATACATATAAGACCATGCTGGAAAAATGTCAATAATTAAATTGGAGCATATATGTGCCTCTGCAATTATGCCAAGGCATGACAGTAGGCACTACATGCTATTTGTTGAAAGATTTGTAGATTAACTCAAGATGTGTGTGAGTGTGTGTGCTATGGGTGTTTCATGGCACATAAGCTACACTGGCTGTAGTACGCCTGTCCATAGAGTTGTGTTAGAAAATAATTCAGAATTGAAGGCATTTCAATTTCATTTTAGAAAAACTATTCAGAATCGATGGTATATTCTTGTCTATTGCCAAAGCCATTGGCCAAAACTTTTGCCCATCTCTGCTCCAACCTCTGTTGTCACTTCAGCCAAGAATAAAGTTGACCTGCTAGCATCCCATTTTTCTTCCAACTCCTGTATTAATGATCCTGGTAAAACACCTCCGGCCATTCCCAACACGCTCCATTCAATGCCTCCTGTGGTCTTCCGTCAAAAGGATGTCAGAATGATTTTGACAAATCTTGATGCTAAGAAAGCTCCAGGTCCTGATGGTATTTCTCCACTTGTTCTCAAAACCTGTGCTCCTCAACTTACTCCTGTTCTTTGCTGCCTTTTTTCACTTTCTTATTCAAAAGGTGTTTTTCCTTCTGCTCGAAAATTTGCTCATATCCAGTCAGTTCCTAAAAAGGGTAACAAATCTCTCCCATCCAATTATCGTCCCACTGCAATTACTTCTACTCTTTCTAAAGTAATGGAGAAATCAATTAACCTCCAACTCTTAAACTACCTAGAAACCTTCTGTCTGATCAACGATCGCCACTATGGATTCCGTCAGTGTCAATCCATTGGTGATATTCTGGCTTATGTAACCCACTTATGGACAAATTCAATGGAAAAGTTTGGGAAAACACAAGCGGTTGCTCTTGACATCTCAAAGGCTTTCGATCTTGTTTGGCATAAAGGTCTCCTAAACAAACTTCTACCTTATGGTTTGCCAACAGTTTTTTGTTATTGATTATCCAGTTTTCTCTCTGATCGCTCACTGAGGGTGATGGTTGATGGCTCTCTGTCTTCTAACTTCTCCACTACTGCTGGTGTCCCCAAAGGTTCAGTTCTTTCCCCCACTCTTTTCCTCTTGTATATTAATGACCTTCTTCCATTGACTGGAAATCTTATCCATAGTTTTGACGAATGCACATTGCATTCCACTTTCCATTTTGAGAAACCTTGCCCTGCTCAATCAGCTTCAACTTCTTGAAAATCTGCTACCAATTCCTTTAATGCTAATCTCCAGGTAATTCTCCAGTGGGGCAAAGACAACTTAGTTGATTTGAACCCTTCTAAAACTCAGTCTTGTCTTATATCTCGCAAAAAGGATTCTTCTGCTCCTATGCTTATCTTTGGTGACACTCCAATTTCTAGGCAAAATGATATATCTCTTTTGGGGATTACCCTGACTTTTAATCTCTCTTGGCACAAGCACATTACAAATATTGCTTCCTCTGCATCTAAAAGACTTGGTTTTATTTTTCACTCTCGGCATTACTTTTCTTCCAAACAGCTGTTCACTCTATACAAATCGCACATTCACCCTACCATGGAATATTGTTCCCATATCTGGGGCGGCGACCCCAAAACCTCTCTCAGGCTTCTAGATTCCATTCAAAAGAGGGCAGTTAGGTTAATTAATGACTCATCTCTAACAGTCTCTCCACTCGCTGTCTCATAAACGTACTGTTTCTGCTGCATGCCTTTTTCTACAGATACTTCCATGGGCACTGTTCTTCTGAATTGGCTTCTATAATTCCCACTCTCTCTTTCAAAACAGTCCGAACATGTGCAGCCCCCAGCCAACATCCATTTACTGTCCAACTTGAAACTCACAGAACCAACTTTTCATCTTCCTTGTTTATTCATTCAACTTCCATTTTCTGGAACAACCTTCCTTCCTACGTATTTCCTGAAAATTGCAGTCTACAGAAGTTCAAGTCCAATATCAACAAATATCTTCTTTCATCTTCTCAAACTCCAACCCAAGCACGGTACTAAGTACTATAGGTTCTAATACCTCTCGTGTTTGGGGTTTACATAAAAAAAAAAAAAAACAGATTGCAGCATATGGTTGATGGTACAAGAACCATTAGCAAGAAGTGATCATGGAGTTCTGAGTTGGATGATGAAGGGAGGGAAGGAGAGAGAGAGATAGCAATTATTCAAGACAAAGAAATGGGTTTTAATTTCATGAAAGGAGATTATGACAGGTGATACATGGACACTGTCAGTTGAGGAGATAGCACAAAGAGGTGCAAATACATTAGAATTATGGTCTATCTTCAAAGCTATAATAGAAGCCATGAAGGAAGAAAATATAGCATGAGAAGGACACAAATATTAATGAAAATGAGCTAGTCAGTTTAACTGAGCAGAATAAAATATGGCATGGGAGAGAGAGAGAGAGAGAGAGAACAGCAATAAAAAATATTAAATCTCCCTCAAAATAAAGGAGTTTTTCATGTACGTGAATATTGTACTAAAAAGAGACGAGCAAATTGGATCACAATCTTGTATAATGGGCAGAGAAAGTCTTAAATAACTCAGCTATTGCTGTGGATATATTAAACAGGTACTTTGCATCAATATTTACTGTGAAACACCCTACATAGTGTGGGGACACTGTGTGAGTAAAGCTGAGAAGCATGAAATTAGGGATATTAAAATTTCAGAAGACTATTAGAAAAATTTTTGAGCCTAAAGGTGAATGAGACTCCTGATGGCATATAGCCATTCATTTTTGAGAGAGGTGAAAAGAGAATACACGAACTACTATTAAGGTATTAAATATATAGGTAGTATATTAGTAGTAAAGCTAATATGAATTCAATTCCTTTGTGGCCACATCATAATATCAGATCAGATTGATAAAACAATAGTTCCCCTAGACCCATGCTGTGTCTGTACTAGAACTACAGTCTTGTCTAGTTGATCCTGCAATACATCTTTAACCAGCAACTCCATTATTTTCCTAGAACAGAAATTAAACTTACAGGTCTGTGATTACGCTTATCACCTTTCGTTCCCCCCTTTGTGAATTGGGGATACATTTGCACATCTCCAGTCCATGGGGACCTCCTCTGAGTCCAAGGATGCCTTCATAATCATGACTAAGGGCCAGCTTACTTCCTTTGCTGCTGCCTTTAATATAAATCGATAGATCCCATCCACTCCCAGGTGCCTTATATTTAAATTCAACAATTTCTCCTCCACTTTGCTCTCGGTGATTACAAAATCATTTGGCTCCCTGCTAGAGTTTGATAAGCTTCTGGCCTCCATTTCCATAAAGACTTCCTCATGTTTGAATGTAGATGCAAAATTCTCATTCAGTTTGTCAGCTATCTCAGCAGGTTCATCAACAATCAATATCAAGTGACCAATCTGATTTGTCCCCTTCATTCTACAGTTTACATAAGTAAAGAACTCTTTGCGGTTTTTCTTTGCATCCTTTGCCAAAGATTTCTCATAATTTGCCTTTTCTTGTCTAGCCTCCTTTGTGGCTTGATTATGGACTAACTTATATCTACCATAGTCTTCTGTGACATCTGATAATTTATATGCATCCCTATGCATTTTTCTTCTCTGTCACGAGTCTCATTAGTTCATCTGCCATCCATTTAGGCCTAAACCTGGAACAGTACTTCTTAGTTGCGAAAAAAGCCCAGTAGCATCCAAAATTACTTTATTGAATGGGATCAACTCTAGAATTTTTTGTTGGAAACTTCATCAGTTGATCCCATTGTATGGAATTTAAAAACTGTCCGAGACCACTGTGGTCACCTTTACGAAAGTAAATCCCATATCTGTTGTCACTGATGTGGTCATTGTCAGCAAGTGATTCCTTTATCTGCAGATTCTTAATGTATGTTTCTTAACTAACAGCATGACCCTTGCTCCCTTTCTGCACACATTCTACTCCCCAAATTCCAATTGAATTATGTACTGTCATTCATGTTATGATGAGAAGAGGCTGAAATCATTGGATAGCATTTTCTAAAAATTGTAATCTATTACAGTTCAAATTCCAGTGTTGGTCAACTTCTTTTGGAATCCTAACTCAACCTCAGTGCAAACCACCATTCGTCTTGAAGGTCACAGCTTAAAAATTAAACGAATGCCTTTGGATTACATCTAGTTGTGTTTTTAAAGTTGGAGAAAAGAAATCATTTAAAATTATGAATGTTATTATAAGTGTTCGTCATTTGGTAAAAGGTAGCCCAAGGCTTTTGTTTTTTCTGCCAAAAAAAAAATAAATAAATAATAAAATAAAACCAACTATATAGTTGGTTTTATTGATCATTTGCTTTCATGGTATGTTCCAAGACCTACCGTGGATGGCTGAAACTGCGGATATAAGTGAACACCCGCTGACCCCATATATAACGTGATTTTCTTGTACCTATATATGTTACGGGCAATATGATAAATCAGAAGGTATACATAATTACCGGCTATTATGTATAATTCCCAATAATATTGGAGAATATGCTTAATTTATCAAACATACCGGATATTATGAATAATCTCCAGTGCTTACTGGTAATATTGATTAATTGAAATTAGATGCCAAGAGAATAAAAAAAAAAATCAAAGTTTAATGTTATTTATTATTACAAGATAAACTATGATGACATTTTGAATTGCACAGTTTGTTACTATTTCTATAACTACATTTATTACTGTTGCATTTTCCTTTACAATTACATTTTTTGTAACCTTGACCACCAAATATGGAAAACTTCTCCCGCAAAGATAATTCTGAGTCTGGAACTTCCGCGATACTTATAAATTTTTCATGGCATATAGAAAACTCATTGCTGGTATAAATGTTGGCCAATTTCCCTTTCTTTGTACCCAATTTATATAGTCCACTATTGTCAATATCCATAATAACTGCCAAGCAATTTCTTGGGTCGCTTCTGGCTCTGTCAACACCAAGAATTCTTATACGCACCGTATCACCTACTTTTCCAGTAGGAAACTTTTTGTTAGACACGTTTATCATTTTTTTAGCTTGTATTTTAAGATTTTCTTCTACTGTTTTACGTTTTCTATATATTTGTGCTTTCCTATTCGCAACAATATTATCCAAGTCCTTGTTATTCTCTTTAATATGCTCCTTATTCTCCTCAACGTTCTCCATATTCTCTTCAACGTCCATTATATTGTCATTTTCAATTTCAATACTCTTTATGCTAGTGTCTCCTGCAATCTCTCCAGAATCATAAATATTTGATTCCTTCTCTATCATATGATCATTTTTAAATTGCTTCATTTCTAGTTCTTCCTCTTCTTTTAAATTAACAAAAACTTGGGAAGCCATGAGGTTTTGAGGCCAATTTTAATGGGAGAACCAAACATAGCTTCATATGGACTGCATTTAATTCCTTGGTGATATGCTCTATTTTTCATTAATTGAAAAAATCGTAATCCTTCACTCCAGTTGCATGTTTCATTAGTTTCTAGCCACGTACTGAATATATTCTCTATGTCCTGGTTTGCACGTTCGACAGAACCTTGACTCTGGCTGTGCCGAGGTTTACCAGGTACGATTTTGAGTTCTTCCCAAGAAGAACATAATTCTTCGATAACTTTATTCGTGAATTAGCGACCGTTATCGCTTTGAAGAATAGAAGGAACTCCAAAAATAGTAAATATATCCAATAAAACATAAGCAACTTCTTCAGCACATTTGCTTTTTAAGGGACGCAATTGTACAAATTTTGTTAGGTGGTCTTGATATACAAGAATAAATTTGTATCCCTTGTCTTGCTGACTTTGCATGTCAATCAGGTCTACCTGACACCTACTATTCATTTCGTTAAACACAAGTGGCTTAACCACTAAGCCTTTTTTAGGAACTTTACTTTTCTTCTGACAAGGCTCACATAAGTTTAAATATACCATTACAGACTCAGCGGTTATATTTTTACACTTTTTTTGAATTTTGTTCATCACCCAATTTCTTCCCGCATGGCCAATAGCTATATGAATATTATGTATTGTATCAAAAATTTCCTCAGTGCAGACATAATATTTTATGCTTTGGTTATTTCCTTGAACAGGGTAAATCAATTTATTACAATCACCTACTTTAATTATATCGTAGCGCTTGAGTCTTTGGTAATCTGCTGGAGTTTTCCCTGTGGTTTTCAATTTTAGTGCAAAAATGTCATTTATCAGCTGTATATATTTTTATTTCATTATAAAACCTTTGTTACTGCATTTTGTTTCTATTACTTTCGTTAAATTTGCAGTAAAATGTCTTTCATTCTTTCAATGGTATCCACAACTGTTACACTTTGGCAAACTACAAAAATTTTCATTACATGTTCATTTCTAATTGTTTTTCAAAGAAAACTTACCTATGGACATAAACTAAATAGGTTTAACCTTATCTATAAGTATTTGCTTATTGGAGGCTTGAAGTGGTGAAACCCATGTTTAGTCTCTAGAGCAAAGTTTCCGGCATCCCCCCCCATACTTCTCCTTCAACCCATGCTTTTTTAACCCAAGCACGGTACTAAGTACTATAGGTTCTAATACCTCTCGTGTTTGGGGTTCACATAAAAAAAAATAATAATAAAATAAAATAACGTTGCATTAAAGGGTAAGAATGCAGACTCAATGGTCATTCTAGTTCAGCCCAAAAATGCTGCACTAATTAAATGCTGATGTGTTGTTGTATGCACTTTAAGGGATGCAAAGAAAAACAGCAAGGAGTTCTTTACTTATGTAAACTCTAGAAGGAAGGGGACGAATCAGATTGATCCACTTGATATCGATGGTTCAACTGTTCATGATCCTGCTCAGGTAGCTAACAAACTAAATCAATATTTTGCATCTACATTCACGCATGAGGAGTTATTCAGGAAGGAGAATGCCATAGATGAAGTAAACACTGGCAGTGAGCTAGATGATCTTGTAATAATTGAGAGTAAAGTGGAGGAGAAATTGTTGAAGATAAATACAAGAAAGGCACCTGGGGTGCTTTTCTTGGGATCAATCCGGTTATATTAAAAGAGGCAGCAAAGGAAGTAAGCAATACATTAGCCATAATTATGAGAGCTTCCTTGGACTCAGGGGAGGTATCCACAGACTGGAGATGTGCAAATGTAACCCGAATTCACAAAGGAGGATCAAAGGCTGACACAAGTAATTAAAGACCTGTGAGTTTAACTTCTGTTCCAGGAAAATTAATGGAAGCACTGGTTAAAGAAGCACTGCAGGATCATCTTGACAACAATTCAGTTATAGCTCAGACCTCAGACACAGCATGGTTTTGTTAAGGGAAGGTCTTGCCTGACCAATTTGATTGGATACTATGATGTAGTCACAAAAGAATTGGATGCAGGGAATAACTTTGATATTATATATTTGGATCTTAGAAAGGCTTTTGATACTGTTCACATGGAAGACTGCTGCACAAATTGGAGCAGTGTGGCATTGGTGGCAAATTTTTGCTATGGATAAAGGGATGGTTGAGTGGCAGAAGACAGAGAGTGGTAATTAATGGAGACTGCTCATTGTGGACTAATGTTATTAGTGGAGTCCCTCAGGGTTCAGTGTTGGGTCCATTGTTGTTTTCTGTATTTATAAATAATATTGATGATGGTATATCAACAAAAGACGACACAAAGGTTGACAGGGTTGTTAAGGACACTACTGACGCTATGCTGCTGCAACAGGATCTGGAAAGGTTGAGAAAATGGGCTGAGAGGTGGCAAATGAAGTTTAACATTGACAAATGTAAAGTACTACATATGGGGAAACAGCAACCCCAGAGCAACGTATCAACTCTGTGGTACTACACTGACAGTGGTAGAGAATGAAAAGGACCTGGGGGTAATTGTGCAGGCAGATATGAAGTTCTCTGAGCAGTGCAGACGGGCTGCAAGAGTAGCTCAAGGTGTCTTATCAATGATATACAGGAATTTTTCTAGCAGGGATAGGTAGGTGATTATTCCTTGTATAAGGCAATGGTCAGGCCACACCTTGAGTACTGTATACAGGTCTACATCCTCATTTCAAGAAGGATGTAGAGCTGCTGGAACGAGTACAGAGAAGGGCAACAAGGTTAGTGAACGGAACGAAGGGTTGCTCTTACGAAGAAAGGCTTAAGTTTTGCAAATTACAGTATTTGGAGACTAGGCACCGGTGAGGTGATCTGATAGAGGTGTACAAAGGCTTGAATGGTTTGAGCATGCGCTCAATGCTGATGGGATACTGCCTCTTGCTCAGAATAATCACCTGAGAGGGCATAAATTCAAATTGAGGAAAGACAGATGTAGGATAGATGTGTTGAAATTTGTCTTTAGCCAGCGGGTAGTTGGTTGGTGGAACAGACTTCCATCCCTTGTTGTGGTAGTTGATAGCCTACACAAATTTAAGGCTCAGCTGGACAGGTATTTCGAACGAACGGAGGGGTGAAGTGGAAGGGTTTTTTTTTTTTTTTTTTTTGACTGATGCTGCATAAGCTTGCTTTCTTGCATCATAAGCGTCTAGCATCTACTAATGCTAATAACATTGCATTAAACAGTAAGAATGCAGACTCAGTTGTCGTTCTAGTTCAGCCCAACAACGCTGCACTAATTAAATGCTGATGTTGTTGTATGTTGCACTAAACAGTAGAAATGTAGACACAGTGGTCGTTCTTGTTCAGCACAACAGCACTGCACTAACTAAATGGCAGTATATTATAGGTTTTAGAAGCCGCTAGTCGGCTCGACAGTGTGCAGAAGCACTTCCCTTCATTTCATTCATATGATTTCTGTGTCCTATTTATCAAATACACCAGCGAGCACTGGAGAATATGTAAAATGGCCGGTTTATTTAATAAATTGCTATATATTTATTAAATTCTCCAATATTATTGGCGATTATACATATTAACCGGTAATTATTCATAATTACCGTATTAATCAAATTTACTGTAACATACATATAAAAAGTTTGACTGATAAAAAAAACACACACTAAGACATTATCAACATTAAATACAGTAATAATAAAGTACAGCAGACTCTCAATTTACCGGGATTGGATTAACCGGGACACTTCATGACTCCAAATAAAAAATAAAAAATAAAAAATAAAAAAAAAATCAAAGAATTCTTTACTTATGTAAACTCTAGAATGAAGAGGACGAATCAGATTGGTTTACTTGATATCGATTGTTGATGAACCTGCTGAGATAGCTGACAAACTGAATGAGGTTGGTTGGTTGGTTATTTGGTTTTTAGGAGCATTAGCAACTAAGGCCATATTGCTCGGGGATATGCGGTGGTCATTCTCTGACCTTTCCACATCCTCCATATTTGGTGGTGACGGGCTCAAACCCCGGTCTAATCAAGAAGCGTATGCTACGTACTGATGCTCCTTCCCACCTGGCTACGGAGGCACCAACTGAATGAGTATTTTGCATCTACATTCAAACATGAGGAAGTTTTTATGGAAGTGGAGGCCAGAAACTTATCAAACTCTAGTAGGGAGCTAGATGTTTGAATTTCACATGTGTGAAATTTGAAATAAACCTGAAAATGGAAGTAACTAATGGTATCGAATATATATATATATATATATATATATATATATATACGAACCAGTTCCACTGAAGAAAGAAGTCGAAAAAGCCATCAGAAAATTAACATGTCGCAAGTCACCTGGAATTCATTAAAGCTACAGGTGTGAAGGGTGCCGAGTTTTTTCATAAAATAATTGTAAAAATTTGGGAAACGGGATGGTGGAAATCAGATTGGAAGAAATCGATTTTCATTCCCTTACCAAAAAAAAAAAAAAAAAAAAGGACTGAAAATTTGCTCAAATTACAGGACTATTAGCGTAATTTCTCATGCTAGCAAGATTCTTCTTAAAATCATATTAAACAGAATCTCAAGAAAACTTGAAGAAATGCCAGAAGAGCAAGCAAGTTTCAGAAGGGATAGAGGAACCAGAGATCTGATCTTAAGTCTATGACTGATTATTGAAAAATGCAAAGAATTCAATGTTCCAGTCATTTTGTGTTTTATGGATTATGCAAAAGCATTTGATTGTGTTCAACATGAGAAACAATGACTATTATGGGTTTCCCAATCCACATAATTCAGCTGATTAAACTACTGTATCAGGAACAGGAAGGAACTGTGAGAATGAACATGGGAAACACGAACTTTTTCGCCAAAGGTAACGGTGTCAGGCAGGGCTGTATTTTGTCACCTCACCTTTTTAATCTTTATGCTGAAGATATCATGTGTGAAGCTTTGGAAGATTTAGAGACTGCCATCAAAATTGGAGGACTTAAGATAAACAACCTTCATTATGCAGATGATACTGTGCTAATTTGTAATTCTAAGGATCATCTTAAAGAAACTCTGAGGAGAGTATATGAAACAAGTAAGAAAAAAGGATTGTTTCTGAATGTGTGTAAAACTAAAATTATGGTGATTGGTGATAATCTCAGTTCCAGTAAAGTGAAGGTTAATGGGCAAGGTATCGAAAAATTGATGAATTTGATTACTTAGGGTCAAGAATAAATAAAAGTAGTGACTACTCAAATGATGTAAAGAGATTACAGGCAATTGCTAAAATGTTGGTCGCTGATCTGATAAAATTATGGAGAGATCATGATCTGCCCCTATGAAGCTGAGAATCATTGATTCGTTAATTTTTCCAGTTCCCACTTATACGGAAGTGTTCCACGTACTATAATGAGGTAAACTCCTCTTATTAATTTACTAATATTATTATCAACGTAGAACATATTGAGTATTACAGCTCTGATTCATACTATCCTCTTATGGACGTGAAGGATGGAATCTGAAAAGAGTTGATAGGAAGAAAATTGAGGCATTTGAAATATGGTGTTACAAGAGAATACTGCATATTTCTTACTTGGATCGAAAAACAAATGAGAGGTTATTGAATAAAATTGGCAGGCCTAAAATTCTTCTTCATAGCATCAACAAAAGAAAACTCTAGTTTTTTGGACATATAGTAAGAAGGGAAAACTTTCTGTTGAAGAATATAATGGAAGGAAAAACCGAGGGGAAGAGGTGCAGAGGAGGATCTGCAACTAGGTGGAAAGATGGGATCAATGAACTTCTGGGCATGACACTTTGCGATGCTGCTTGTATAGCACACGATCAATGCAGTTGATCGTGTGCTATATAAGGAGAGGTATGTGACTGGAAGAAGATATATTCCAATTATTCCAAAAATTAAAGAGAGATAAAAAATAATAAAAACAAATAAGAAAAAATAGAATACAGCCTAATTTGTTTCTATATATATATATATATATTCAGTTCAACTATTGTTTTGTCAGTGGTGTGGTTTGGCCATGGAGTACTAGGCTTTCTGTCTTATTATTTTTCGCTGCACAAAAGGACCACCACTATGCAAATCTATTGCTTTGGCAGTTTGATCTTAGTATCATTCCATCGCTGCATGGATTTGTTTAGCGTTCGAAATGCAGTGATTCCCTGACTGTTATTGGCCCCGTGGTCCTCTGTCAAGATGGGGCATAATGGTCAGTCTATTTTATTTCATTTTATTAATTATTGTTTTCAGTTTATTTGATCAAGTAATGTTGTTAGTTCACGTTTCCACCTTAGTGAGATTTCACATAATTCGGAAACGGGTGCGTACTAGGGGATGCTGCAAAATTTCTTTTAATTGGCTTAATTTTCTAAATTATTTTAGGAATGTTGCTTCAACACTACCCTCTTCTTTATCCCCCCCCCTATTTTTCTGTTCTTTTGTTATTTTGTTTGGTTAAGTTCATTTTCACTCTACTGGTTTGCCATGCTACTGGCAAATATCCTATTTTAGCATATATATATATATATATATACACCCTCATTTACACTATTTAAAAATTTAATATCTAAATCTAATTGTCATTAAACATAATTCCAATATATATATATACAGTAGACTCTCAATTTTCCGGGATGGATGGTAAAAAAAAAAAGTTCCTGGATAATTGATTTCCAGGTTAATCCAAAAATACAGCAAATCCCCGACATACGTAAGAGTACGTTCCAGGACCTCTTACACGTCGAATTTTATGTAACTAACTCGAAATGACTAATAAAATATTGCTACTATATCCTTGATATACCAAAATTACAAAAACTACATAACATCCCCAGAAGAATGAAGAAAAATAGTTATATATTTTTAATTAGTTTAATTAAAAACTTTATCTGGGGAAAGCAGTTAAGTAGCCAGAGTGGCACATAAGAAAAGAAAATATAAAAGGGGAAAAAAAAATGCATGTTATTGTACTGTTAAAACTGATTTTTATTTCGTAGCCTGGGTTATTATAGTTAAATTATATATTTAACTATAATAACCGATAAGTTATAATTATAGTCACTGAAAAAACGGGTGCTTGCCCTTGAGAATAATGCATCTGGGAGCTCGTCAGGGACTCAAATCTCCAGCAATCTACCAAGTGATGCACATCTGATTCGGGCCTCAAAACAGAAAAACCAAGTGCAAACTACTCTGGTTAAAAAGGACATTGTTTTATTAGGAGACTCCATTGTCAGGGAAATGGGGAATAATTTTTGTAATAAGGATAGGTTGAGTAGAAGCAGGGTATGTCTGCTGGGAGCAACTATTAATGATGTCACCAACAGATTGTCAGATTTTAGGGGGGGGGGGTAAAGAGAATATTATTATTCATGTGGGGACTAATGGCATTAAACATACACGACCTGACGATTTGTTGGAAAAATACAGGACTATGCTGAGGAAATGCTGCGAGCTAGGCCACAATGTCTATGTGTCTGCAATTCTGCCCAGACACGATAGGAGGGATTATATATGTTAAAAGCCTTGTGGATTAACTCAAGACTTGAAGGACTCTGCAAGGCTTTGGAGGGGAGGGTGAAATTTCTATCAGCATGACCCACACTTGTAGGTAGAAGGAATTTGTTTTGTAGAGATGGGATACACTTAAACAAAGGTGGTGCAAACGTTTTTGCCAGTATTATTGAGGATACCTTAAAGGTTCAGGGAAACTGCTAGTTAGGAGGGGGGGGGTAATACTGACACACGTTTATCTGATAATATTGGTCAAAGTAACTCTTGCACATACCTCAAGAGTTCTTATCTGTTTCTCCAACTGGACATATTAACTAGATGTTCTGGCGGCAGAAAGGTTTCAAGTGAGCGGGTAGCTAATGCCAGGGAAGCAAGCCTAAAAAACTTCAAGGGTTGTGTTAGGTTAGTTAAATATACAAGAACAGTAAGTCTTAATTGTTAATATAGTAATGTTAGAAGTGTTGTCAATAAAATGAGCGAATTCGAACTGCTGATTAAAACAAGTAACGTGGACATAATAGGGCTTAGGGAGACATGGCGCCACACGGAAATTGGGGATGATGAGTTTCAGTATGGCTTGTATAATGTATTTAGGAAGGATAGGGTAGATAGAAGGGGTGGTGGGGTAATGCTTCTTATCAGAAGCAGCCTGAGTGCTACGATAGCTTTCCCAGGTTCAGACGTTTCACATACTAGTATAGAATCTGTATGGTGTGAGATAGTTGGAAACAAAGGTATAATGTGAGTAGGAGTAATCTACAGACCAGGTGATTGTGAAGATTATGACGAAAGCCTATACATGCAAACGGAATGGGCAAGTAAGCGTCAATGTCTTATTATGGGTGATTTCAATTTGCCTCTAACTGATTGGAGTAAATGGGAAGGAAACTCGACATGGGGAACAAAATTTTTAAATCAACTAGATGACTTATTTGTATCAACATGTCAGGGAAAGTACTAGAGAAAAGAATATCCTAGACCTCATCATCACCCATGAATCAGATGACATAACAGGGCTGACAGTAGAGGAACCAGTAGCAGGAAGTGATCACGGAGTTCTATGGTGGATGATGATGAGAGGGGTAGCAGTAAAAGGCAAAGGAATGGGTTTTAATTTCAGAAAAGGAAATTACGATGCCTTAAGGTACTACATGGCCTCTATTAACTGGGTAGATATCGCACAGAGAATGCATACAATTGAACTGTTGTATGCTTTTAAAACATTACTCACAGATGCCTTGAATATATATTTACCATTAAAAAAATACTCCGCGAGGAGGGTTCCATGTTGGATGAATAGTGAAGTTGCCACATTGCTTGAGCAGAAAAAGTATTGAAGCCTATAACAGCTACAAGATGATCTGTAATACAGCCACAGAAAACGTTTGACAGGCAAAGGCAGTTTATGAGAAATCACTAGCAAACAGAGAAAAGAGGGTGGGGGGGGATAAGGAATTCTTCACATATATAAATGCCAAGAAGAGCAGGACAAACCAGATCGGACCTTTATGTAAGGGAAAGGGGATAGTATTAAATACACCAGCTGCCATTGCAGATGAACTCAACAGTTATTTTGCATCGATATTTACATAGGAAAAACCTTTTCTGGCAATGGGAAATTGTGGGAGCGAAGTTGAAAAATATGTAATTAATGATATTGAAATTTCGCAAGATTATTTAATGAAAAAACTTTCGAGCCTACAGGCCAGTAAGGTTCCTGGAGTTGATGGAATATACCCTATAATCTTAAGGGAGGCGGCAAGTGAGTGCATTGAACCATTGAGGCTAATTATGCGAGCATCACTAGACTCTGGGGAGATTCTGTTGGATTGGAAAGGTGCCAATGTATCTCCCATAAATAAGGCTCTAAGAGTGAAGTGGGAAATTATTGACCTGTCAGTCTACTTCAGTGGTAGGGAAAATCATAGAGGCAATGATTAAAGGGTGGAATTCAGGATCATTTGGATAGAATTGAAATTCTCAACGATACTCAGCATGGTTTTGTAAAGGGAAAATCATGTTTAACAAATCTGGTTCACTATTTTGAAAGAGTCACTCACGAGCTAGATTTAGGGAATAATTTCAACACTGTTTATTTAGATTTCAGCAAAGCTTTTGACTCAGTCCCACATGAGTGGTTGTTTCATAAGCTGGAACAGGTTGGAATCATTGGGAAAATCCTTAGATGGATAGCAGGATGGCTTCAGGGCAGGAGGCAAAGGGTTGTGATAAATGGCTATTCCTCAGATTGGGTTGATGTAAGAAGTGGGGTTCCTCAAGGATCAGTATTGGGACCATGTTGTTTTTAATTTTCATAAACGACATCGATGAAGAAATAGACGGCATGACGTCTAAATTTGCAGATGATGTCAAAATCAGTAGAGTAGTTAATGACCACTGTCAAGTTGAGCTTCTTCAGAGAGACCTAGTCAGACTTCGGGAATGGTCAGAAAAATGGCAGCTATGCTTTAATCCAACAAAGTAAAGGTATTACACCTGGGAAACAGTAATCCCAAAATAACTTATTCACTTGGTGGAGTTCAACTAAACCCAGAACTGGAGGAAAGGGAATTGGGTGTAACGATATGGTCAGACATGAAATTCTCTGAGCATTGTAAATAGGTTACAAGGAAGGCCCATGGTGTCCTATCAAGATCTATCGAACTTTTGCAAGTAGAGATAGGGACGTGATAATCCCATTATATAAGGCTTTTGTTAGACCACACTTGGAAAGTATGGATACTGCACCTAAAGAAAGACATTGAGCTTCTTGAAAGGGTGCAAAGACGGGTAACTTGCCTGGTGAGATTGGCAAAAGGGCATCCTTATGAAGAAAGACTTTGAATATGTGGGTTGCATAGTTTGGAAACTAGACACCTTAGAGGAGATTTGATTGAGGTGTTTAAAGCTCTGAGAGGCATAAGTAAAATTAATGAGGATGAAATTTTCAAGATTATAAATGATGCTAGAACTAGGGTCATAAATTCAAGTTAAGTGGGGGAAATGTTTAGATTGGACCGCAGGAAGTTTTATTTTAGCCAGCCAGCAAGTTAAAAATTACTGGAATAAGTTGCCTACATGGGTGGTAGAGTCCGACAGTTTGGGGAAATTCAAAGGTCATCTGTATAGTACCTTCAGGTCAGAGAAGTGCATAGGATGATAGGTTTAATTTCCTTTTCTTTTATTAATTATTATTTATTTATCTTTTATTTATTTATTTTATTTTTTATTTTTTTATCATTGTTTTATACAGGTTCCATTTTTTTTTTTTTTTTTTTTTCGGCTGGTGCAGCATAAGCCATAGGCTTTCTTGCACCATGCGGCCATTACTAATACTAACTTCATTGGTGACGATCGCTTCACTGCTTCTCATATTCTGCCTTTCTACTTTATTATTGTGTTCACCATTGCCATTGACAAATCTGAATTCTGCGTGTTACTTGTTAATGTTTGGCCATTTTCATATATCCTTATCATTTTAATTTTCTAATCCAAAATGATTGCTTTCCTTTTCTTGGTAGATTTACTTGTTGCACTGTCACTTAGTAGGCACCATGATAACAGTAAAAATTAAATTTTTTGAAAAGAACTTCACAGGGTTAAAACTCACTATTATCACCCCACACAAGCTCACATTTTAATAAAGCACATTTCTGGAAGTCACTGCCATAAAACAATAAAAAATTTGCACTTTCCAGGTTATTGGACTTTTCTGTTAGCGCAATCTATTATAAAGGGTAGTAAATTCAATCTTATTGCATTTGTAATAATACCGATAGCTGGAATTCTATGGGTTTTTACGTTATTAAGGTGGAATGTGTGTCCCCGTCACTGAAATCTTCAGTCATATAAAAAAAATATAAGTTGCTACACAAGTCGGGGGCTTAATGTATCAAAAAATGTTCAGCAACCTATTTAAAAATTACAGCTATAGATAAAAAACAAAAAAACTTACCACACACTACTCGCGTGTCCAATACACGATTAGTGCACATTGGACACGCATTTATTTTTTACGATGTCGATTTTAAATCTAATAGCTTCCCTTTATTTTTTATAATGTCACGTATGGTTTGGTCATCAACATTATAATGATTCTTTAGAGATTTAACGAAGGCGCAGTTTTGAAACTTTTGAATAATTTCTAGATTTTGTTTAATTAAAAGCACAACTCTTGCATTTGCCCATTATTTTTGCGATTTTTAAACAATAAAAAAAAAAAAAAATTTCCAAAATCCCTGACATAAATACCCAAACAAATATTGTCCTTTTGCAGTGCGATGGAACACAACAATCAATGTGATGCACTTAAAGAAACTTTAAGGAACTTTTTTTTTTAGCTGGTGGGGGGGGGGGGAGTGCACGATAAACATCTCCCAATTATGACTTATAATGCTGCTTCTTGTCACTTGTTTACGACTTGCAAAACATCTGTTTATAGCTATTCTAGCTATTACTTGAATTTTATGATTTCCGGTTAATTTTTTTTTTTTTTTTTATTTGGAGTTGAAGTGTCCTTGTTAATCCAATCCCGGTTAATCGAGAGTCTGCTGTGCGTGTGTGTGTGTGTGTGTGTGTGTATATTTAAATTGAACTTTTAAGAGTCTTTTAAACATGGGATACATTTAAACAGAAAGGGTCCAAGAATATTTGCTGACGCTATCGAGGCAGTGTTAGGTGGGTCGGAAAACTACTAGCTTGGATACACGGACTAATAGATTAACAGCTTCCATTGAAATGAGCAGCAGCCTGGAAAAAAAGGTGCGGGGAATTTCAGAGATCGAAAATGATTGAAAATGAGATTGATTTGGTAAATAAATTTGATGAATTTTAGATATTGTTCAAAACATCAAAGGCAGATATCAGATACGTGGTGTCACACAGATATAAGGAATGCAGAACTCCAATACAGAAAGGATAAAGAGGATAGGAAGGGAGGAGGGGTTATGCTATTAGTTAAGGAACACAAAATCCAAGGAACTGAAGCCAGTTGACATCGCTGGACAGTGCAGTGTCGAGTCAGTTTGGTGTGACAAGCATTGGGAGATCAAAATTGAGAGTAGGAGTGTGCTATAGGACTAATGACTCTGATGAGTATAATAAGAAACTGTACAGGGTAATAGAGTGGACCGGTAAATCAGAGAGTATTATAATGGGAAATTTTAATTTCCCAGATATTGACTGGAATTTGTGGTTTGGTCACTCACACACTAGCAAGGCTTTTGTGGATGTATTCGATGATTGTTTTCTAAATCAGCATGTTCGGGAGGCAACTAGAGGGAGCAATACTCTTGATTTGATTATCAGTAGTGATTCTTCATGCATTAAGAATCTGCAGATACAGGAACCACTAGGTGGCAGTGATCACAGTGTGCTAAAGTGGGATTTACTCAAGGAGACAACTACCATCAGGGGTAAAGGGAAGGGTTACTGCTTTCGTAAAGGCGACTACGATGGTCTGAGACAGTATTTAAATTCTATACAGTGGGACCAACTGATGATGTTACCAACAGCAAACTCAAAATGGGAAGAATTCAAAGAACTTATCTTGGAAGCTACTAGGCTTTACATACCAACTAAGAAATATTGTTCAGGGTTCGGGCCTAAATGGATGTCAGATGAACTAATGAGACATATGGCAGAGAAGAAAAACGCATGGGATACATATAAATTAACATGTGACACAGAAGACTATAATAGATGTAAGTTGATTTGTAACCAAGTTACAAAGGAGGTTAGGCAGGCGAAGGCAGATTACGGTAATCTTTGGCAAGGGATGCAAAGAAAAACAGCAAGGAGTTCTTTACTTATATAAACTCTAGAAGGAAGGGGATAAATCAGATTGGTCCACTTGATATCAATGATTCAACTGTTCATGATCCTGCTCAGGTAGCTAACAAACTAAATCAATATTTTGCATCTACAGTCACACATAAGGAGTTATTCAGGAAGGGGAATACCATAGTTGAAGTAAGCACTGGCAGTGAGCTAGATGGTCTTGTAAAAATTGAGAGTAAAGTGGAGGAGAAATTGTTGAAGATAAATACAAGAAAGGCACTGGGGTGGATGTGATGTATCCAGTTATATTAAAGGAGGCAGCAAAGGAAGTAAGTAATCCGTTAGCCATAATTATGAGATCTTCCTTGGACTCAGGGGAGGTACCCACAGACTGGAGATGTGCAAATGTAACCCAAATTCACAAAGGAGGATCAAAGGCTGACACAAGTAATTATAAACCTGTGAGTTTAACTTCTGTTCCAGGAAAATTAATGGAAGCACTGCAGGATCATCTTCACAAGAATTTAGTTATAGCTCAGACACAGCATGGTTTTGTTAAGGGAAGGTCTTGCCTGACCAATTTGATTGGATACTATGATGTAGTCACAAAAGAATTGGATGCAGGGAATAACTTTGATATTATATATTTGGACCCTAGAAAGACTTTTGATACTGTTGCACACAGAAGACTGCTGCACAAATTGGAGCAGTGTGTCATTCGTGGCAAATTGTTGCTATGGATAAAGGGATGGTTGAGTGGCAGAAGACAGAGAGTGGTAATTAATGGACACTGCTCATCGTGGACTAATGTTATTAGTGGAGTCCCTCAGGGTTCAGTGTTGGGTCCATTGTTGTTTTCTGTTTTTATAAATAATATTGATGGTGGTATATCAAGCTTGATGTCCAAGTTTACAGACGATACAAAGGTTGGCAGGGTTGTTAAGGACACTACCGACACTATGCTGCTGCAACAGGATCTGGAAAGGTTGAGCAGATGGGCTGAGAGGTGGCAAATGAAGTTTGCCACCTCTCAACCATCCCTTTATCCATAGCAACAATTTGCCACCAATGCCACAAAATTCCTGTATATCCTTGATAAGACACCATGAGCTACTCTTGTAGTGCTCTGCACTGCAAGAGTACCGTCTGCACTGCTCAGAGAACTTCATATCTGCCTGCACAATTACCCCAGGTCCTTATCACCTCTGTGGTACTACACTGACAGTGGTAGAGAATGAAAAGGACCTGGGAGTAATTGTGCAGGCAGATATGAAGTTCTCTGAGCAGTGCAGATGGGCTGCAAGCGTAGCTCATGGTGTCTCATCAACGATATACAGGAATTTTTCTAGCAGGGATAGGGAGGTGATTATTGCCTTGTAAAAAGCAATGGTCAGGCCACGCCTTGAGTACTGTATACAGGTCTGGAAGCCTCATTTCAAGAAAGATGTAGAACTACTGGAACGAGTTCAGAGAAGGGCAACAAGGTTAGTGAACGGAAAGAAGGGTTGCTCTTACGAAGAAAGACTTAAGTTTTGCAAATTACAGTGTCTGGAGACTAGGCACCGGGGAGGTGATCTGATAGAGGTGTACAAAGCCTTGAATGATCTGAGCATGCTCAATGCTGATGGGATACTGCCTCTTGCTCAGAATAATCACCTGAGAGGGCATAAATTCAAATTGAGGAAAGACAGATGTAGGATAGATGTGCGGAAATTTGCCTTTAGCCAGCGGGTATTTGTTTGGTGGAACAGACTTCCATCCCTTGTTGTGGAGGTTGATAGCCTAAATAAATTTAAGGCTCAGCTGGACAGGTATTTCGGAAGAACGGAGGGGTGAAGTGGAAGGGGTTTTTTTTTTTTTTTTTTTTTGGCCGATGCTGCATAAGCTTGCTTTCTTGCATCATATGCCTCTACTAATGCCCCATATATTATGATTTTGAAGAAAATATATGAGAATGCTACCTCCTTTATTAGACTAGACAAAGGTAGTAATAAATTTAAAATTGAGAAAGGAGTTCCACAAGGAGAGAATATCTCGGAAGTTGTTTACTGCTCCCCTTGAGGAAGCTTTCAGAAGATTAGACTGGCCGCAGAAAGGAGTCAACGTGAATGGAGAGTACCTAAACCATTTACGATTTGCAGATGACATTGTGGTCATAAGCCACGATCCCAAAGAATTAGAGGAAAATCTATATCAGTTATGCAGAGTTAGTAAGGATTTTGGACTAAAGATGAATATGGCTAAAACAAAAGTAATGATGAACAAGTATGCCACAGAAAGGGATATAATGATTGAAGTAGCAATAAATGAAAAGGTAGAGTCATATACTTATCTGGGACAAGTAATTAGCTGTAATAATGATAAATGGCTGGAAGTCAAGAGAAGAATAAATTTTGGATGGATAGCATTCAGGAAATATAGTCCCATACTGAGGAGCATTATCCCAATTTGTCTGAAACATAAAATAATGAACAAATGTATACTCTCCACCATGACTTATGGAAGTGAAACTTGGGCCCTCACCAAAAGAATGGAAGAGAAGCTGAGAACTACACAGGGAAGAATGGAACGAATTATATTGGGAAAATCAAACTGTTAGATAAGAAGAGAAACACGTGGATTAGGCAGCAAACTCAAGTAAAGGACATTCTTATCAAAACTAAAGAACTAAAATGGTCTTGGGCAGGACGCATAGCTCGAAGACATGATGACAGATGGACTAAGAAAATAACAGAATGGTACCCAAGAGGAGCTAAGAGAAAACCTGGAAGACAACAACGGAGATGGACAGATGAAATTCATGAGTTTTTGGGTAGTAAATGGATGGCCAGTGCACAAAACAGAAGGAACTTTCATCCTTGTTGTAACTGGCAGTAACTTGCTGCCATTGTTATACGATCAACGTTGGCTGGGATAGCTGAACAGTACAGACGGTATATTTTTGGCTGCTGTAAAGGAATAAGTATTTTTTAATTTTTAACGTATTCTTCGTTATTTAACATAGTACATTGTGTTTTACACAGATATTAAATAGGTTTAGTACCATTCGTTAGCTTCTTATTTTGAATTTAACCAGCGATTTTTGGAAGTTATGACTCCCGGTGTTGGAACCAATATTGTTGAACTAGCCGCCATATTGCAGTCCATAAGAAATAGCTTAACATATATATATCTCGAACTGATAGTGTAAGCGAAATGTGAAATGTTTGCCAACCTTTCTAAAACAGGACATGATCTATCCAAGAAGGATGCCTTTATGTGTGTTCTAGGTGTCTGGAGTGTCAAGAAATTAGATACCAACTCAGCGTTCTGATGGGCGTCTATAAGAGTTTGAGGTGTAGGATAAATGCCCTCGATAGCGGAATACGAAGCACTATAATAGAAATCTGTTAGCTTATAGTATTATCAATTAATCAAAAATATTATTAATCTTATTAAATTTCATTGTTAATTAAATTGTAATTAACCAGAAATCATGACCCAGACTAGAACTGCGAATCAAAGATCACAGACTAGCGAGAGTGCTGTGGCTCGGGGAGAAATGAAGGGGGGGCTATTCCACAACGCATCATAGTCTCAAAAAATGTGCGAAATGTGAAATGTTTGCCAACCTTTCTAAAACAGGACATGATCTATCCAAGAAGGATGCCTTTATGTGTGTTCTAGGTGTCTGGAGTGTCAAGAAATTAGATACCAACTCAGCGTTCTGATGGGCGTCTATAAGAGTTTGAGGTGTAGGATAAATGCCCTCGAAGAAATTAATATGACGGGCCCATCAGGCTCTCACCGCCCAGCTCAACAACAGAGCTCACTCCTGTGCAGCAGGCAGCACAGAGGCAATCTCCAAGGCAGAATGCAGTGGTCCCAAAGGAACTAGTTATTGTTGGTGACTCTAAGGTCAGGAAGATGGGGAATATACTATGTAAAAAGGATAGGTGGAACAGGACCAGGGTATGTCTGCCAGGGGCAAGAGTTGATGACGTTGTAGAGCAGATATCTTTTCAGGGCACAAAAAGTGATACTGTTGTACACATTAGTCCTAATGATATTAAGAGGAAGAGACAGGCAGAATTATTTAACAAGTGCAGTTTACTGTTGAAAAAAAGCCCTGAATTAGGGTCGAATTTGAAAGTGTCTGCAATTCTGACATATACGAGAGGAGGGAGTATACGATGAGAGCTTTGTCGAACAATTTGGCCCTGTAGAGATTGTGCAAGGCTCAAGGGAGTAGAATTTTTCTCAGCCTGTTCTGTGTTTGTTAACGTGAAAGACTGCTTCTACAGAGATGGGATAAACTTAAATAGAAAGGGTGCGAGAATATTTGCTGATGCTATTCGAGGCAGTGTTAGCTGGGTCGGACAACTGCTAGCTTGGGTGGTGGTGCTAGTTCAGGTGGATACATGGACTAATAGATTAACAGTAGCAGCTGGCAGAGGTGAAAGTGATTCTTGAGCTGCTTCTATTGGAATGAGCACCAGCCTGGAAAACAAGATGCAGAGTATTTCAGATACTACTGGGAGTCATTGCGGTGCAAGTAAACACATCAGTTGTGTTAGGGTAGCTAAGAAAAGGAACAGTTGCAAGTATACTTGCGTGTACACCAATGCTAGGAGTTTGGTAAATAAATTTGATGAATCTGAGGTGGTCAAAACATCAAAGGCAGATATTGTTAGGATATCAGAGATGTGGTATCACACAGATATAAGGAACGCAGAACTGGAATTTGGGGAGTACACCATGTACAGGAAGGATAGACAGGATAAGAAGGGAGGAGGGTTATGCTATTCATTAAGAAACGCATAAAATCCAAGGAAGGGCAGTGTCGAGTCAGTTTGGTGACATAAGCACTTGGAGATCAAAATTGAGTAGGAGTGTGTTAGAAACTTAATGACTGATGAGTATAATAAAAACTGCACAGGGAAATAGAGTGGGCCAGTAAATCAGAGAGTCTTGTAATGGAGGATTTTAATTTCCCGAATACTGACTGGAATTTGTGGGTTGGTCACTCATAATACTAGCAAGGCTTCTGTGGATTTATTGGATGGTTGTTTCCAACATCAGCATATTCAGGAGGCAACTAGAGGGAGTAATACTCTTGATCTGATAATCAGTAGTGATTCTTCATGCATTAAGAATCTGCAGATAAAGGAACCACTAGGTGGCCGTGATCACAGTATGCTCAAGTGGGATTTACTCAAAGAGCTAACTACCATCAGAGGTAAAGGGAAGGGTTTTTGCTTTCGTAAAGGCAGGTCTGAGACAGTATTTAAATACTATACGGTGGGACCAATCGATGATGTTACCAACAGCAAATTCAAAATGGGAAGCATTCAAAGAATTAATCTTGGAAGCTACTAGGCTTTATATACCAAATAAGAAATATTGTTCAAGTTTGACTAAATGGATGTCTGATGAATGAGACATTTGGCAGAGAAGAAAAATGCATGGGGTACATATAAATTAATGGGTGACATGGAAGCCTATGATAGATATATGCTGTTCTGTAACCAAGTCACAACGGAGTTTAGGCAGGCAATGGGAGATTATGAGAAATCTTTGGCAAAGGATGCAAAGATAAACAGCAAAAAAGAGTTCTTTACCTATGTAAACTCTAGAAGGAAAGGGATGAATCAGATTGGTCCCCTGGATATTGATGGTTCAACTGTCGATCCTGTTCAGGTAGCTAACAAAATAAATGAGTATTCTGCATCTACATTCAGACATGAGAAGTTATTCAGGAAGGGGAATGCCAGAAGTGAGTTAAACACTGGTAGTGAGCTAGATGATTTTGTAATAACTGAGAGGAAAGAGGAGAAATTGTTGAAGATAAACACAAAAAAGGGCAACCGGGGTGGATGGGATCTATCCAGTTATATTAAAGGAGGCAGAAAAGGAAGTAAGCAAGCCCTTAGCCATAATTATGAGAGGGGAGGTACCCATGGACTGAATATATGCAAATGCGACCCCAATTCACAAAGGAGGATCAAAGGCTGATACAAGTAATTATAGACCTGTTAGTTTAACTTCTGTTCCAGGGAAATTAATGGATGCACTGGTTAAAGAAGCACCGCAGGATCATCTAGACAAGACTTCGGTTATAGCTCAGAAACAGCATGGTTTAGTTAAGGGGAAGTGTTACCTGACCAATTTCATTAGATGCTATGATGTGGTCACAAAGTAACTGGATGCAGGGAATAACTTTGATATCATATATATGGATCTTAGAAAGGCTTTTGATACCGTTGCACATGGAAGACTGCTGCCTAAATTGGAACATTGTGGCAATGGAGGCAAATTGCTGGTATGGATAAAGGGATGGTTGAGTGGGAGAAGACAGAAAGTGGTAATCAATAGACACTTCTCTTCGGGGACTAATGTTATTTGTGGAGTCCCTCAGGGTTCAGTGTTGGGTCCATTGTTGTTTTCTGTATTTATAAATGATATTGATGATGGTATATCAGACTTAATGTCCATGTTTGCAGATGATACAAAGGTTGGCAGAATTGTAAAGTACACTGATGACAGTATGCTGCTGCAGCAGGACTAGAAAAGTTGAGCAGGTGGCAACTGAAGTACTGCATACAGGAAGTAGTAACGCCAGAGTAACGTATCAACTGTGTGGTACACCAACAGTGGCAAAGTTTGAAAAGGATGTGGGGGTAATTGTGCAGGCAGATATGAAGTTTTCTGAGCAGTGAAGATGGTCTGCAAGAGTAGCTCACAGTGTCTTGTCAATGATATACAGGAATTTTTCTAGCAGGGATAAGGAGGCGATTATCCACTTGGATAAGGCAATGGTCAGGCCACACCTTGAGTACTGTATGCATGTCTGGAAGCCTCAATTTAAGAAGGATGTAGAGCTGTTGGAATGAGTACAGAGAAGGGCAACAAGATTAGTGAATGGAACGAAGAGTTGCTCTTATGAAGAAAGGCTTAAGTTTTGCAGATTACAGTGTCTGGAGACTAGGCACTTGCGAGGTGATCTGATTGAGGTGTATAAAGCTTTGAATGGTTTTAGCATGCTCAATGTTGATTGGATTTTTCCTCTTGCTCAGAATAATCACCTGATAAGGCATAAATTCAAATTGAGGAAAGGCAATTGCAGATAGATGTGCGGAAGTTTGCCTTTAGTCAGCGGATAGTTGATTGGTGGAAGACTTCCATCTTCTGTTGTAGAAATTGATAGCGTAAATAAATTTAAGACTGAGATGGACAGGTATTTGGAACGAATGGAGGAGGGGGGGGGGAGTGAGAGAGGGTTTTTTTTTGGCTGATGCGGCATAAGCTTGCTTTCTTGCATCGTATGCCTCTATTAATGCCAATGCTAATATATATATATTTGTAGAAGAATAAGAGAAATTTACCTCAATATGAAACATTGAACACTATCATATGAATTAATTTTTTAAATTGTTTTTTGAATTGTTTTCAATTGATTTTTTACTGTAATTATTTTGTGCGAATCTTTTATTTGTTTTAATTTCTGGAGAGTATCATAGGAATGTGTTCCAAGTATCATATTGAGGTAAATTTCTCTTATTCTTCTACAGTTATTTATATCAACATAAAATATATTGAGCATCATAGCTCTGTTATATACTAATATAAATATAGAAGAAAGAATGGAACTTTGCAGTATACTCCAGAATAGACAGAAATGTTTGAAAAGAGCCATCTGGTATCAAATGGGCTGCTGTAATAGACGAAATTAATCATTGAACTACAAAAGGAAGGAGGTAGGTCACAAAATTAGAATCTGTTCTGAAAGATTTTATGCTACACCCGAGTGAATACTTTTGAACATCTACAAAGGGATCTTTAAGCCAAATGGTGACCAATGAACAATATAATGTGGAATAAGTGAGTGTAATAAAACAGCAATGTGAGAGAAAGTTAAGAGCATTTTAAGACAACATGAGAAGTGATCAACTATTGGGTCTGACAATGGTCGAGGAGCTAAAGCAGGAACTGGAAGACAGTTGACCATAAAGGATAATTTGCACTGATCATTTTCATCATGGTTTTACAGAAATTATAATATAATATAACACCCTGGAGAATGCCAGCCAGAGATCTTATTAATTACTTATCTTATTTATATTTTAAGTTTACTTGAACATTTTTTCTGCCTACCTAATGTGATTTTTATAATAAAGAAGTCAATTAATATAAGCAATGAATTACATTTCAGGTGTCTTAGCAAACAGCAATAATTCATGAATTATAACGAAAAAAAGACATGCACAAAATGAGAACATTTCACAATTCTGTATAGCTGCCACATTGCCCATTCATTCCTCCAACTATTATGTTTGTGGGCATGTGCTGGCAAACATAATATCCAGTGCTTCAGCTACAATATACAGTATATGAAAAACCCATGTGATATGTAACAAAAATATAAATAATAATTGCTGGATTTCTACTCACCCAATTTTACTGAAATGTGGGAAGGTTAGACAAATCTTTCTAAAAGGCCCAAATAAAATATTTCATGAAAACCACCCACTGGGGATCAAGTAATTACATGCAGATGGTTAGACAAAGAAATAATAATTGTTAGATTTCTATCATCCTAATTTTAATTAAACTTGGAATGCTTGATAATTTTTCTAAAGGACTAAATATAAACGTTCACGAAAATCCACTAACTGGAGGTTGAGTTATTACACGAGGATGGAAACAAAAAAGAAATAATAACTGCTGGATTTCTATTAATCTAATTTTAATGAAATCTGGAATGGCTCAACAAATCTTTTCAAAAGGCCCAAATATAAAATTTCATGAAAATCTGTCTACTGGAAGTCAAGTTGTTACAGATGGATGGAAATGGTGAAGACAATAGACACATTAAACACGTATGCTAATGCACCTAAAAAATAGAATAATTCTACAATCAGCACATTTTATTTAAGATAGAGATAACTTGTAAAACAAATTGTGATAGGCTAACCTCGAGACCTCGTTTATTTTTAAAGGAACTGAAATAGTGGAAAAGATTGGCAGCACCTGAGCTAAACCATCATAAGATAGTCAATTAAAATTTTTTGGTATAAACCCATTTCATACACAATAGGTTTACCTTTGTATGAGGAATACAAATAACTAAAAGTTTTAAAGCATTTTAAAAGAGATAAATGAAATAAAACATCCCCAAAAAGTAATGTGCCCGAATTTGGTTCAGAAATACATGAAAAGTAAGGAAAATTAGAAACTAACTTAAAAGATATTC